>NC_090397.1:70650820-70950820 GCF_036365525.1 Heterodontus francisci | reverse complement strand
TTAGTAAAATAACCAATCAGATCACATTTTATTCAATGTTTTGCTAAATAATTAGCCTGTTAAAAATACATTTTGCAAATACATGAAGCTACTTTCAACTCTGGAACTCTGATCCTTTTAATGCAGAACTATAGGTACAGCAGCTCTGTCAGTCAGTAAAGAAATATTCAATACAGGCAGCTGGCAATCCTGTACCTTAATCTTGCTGCATTTTAGTCAAGACTTGTTAAAGTTTTAGATTTCGCAATCTGCAATTTTTATCTACAAGAAATCATTTAAAATAGAGGAGCTCTGCCACAGAGGAAACATGTTGGAGATCAGTGCATTATACAGAAGGATTAGGCCAACTTGTAATTACTGCATTTACCAAAAATTGTTAATTTCTGTCAAACTAAATCATTTCCTTGAAAACTTAAATAAGTTCAGTGCTGTCTCACAGCAGTGAGATTTTTACAGGCACCACAATGCAAGCATCATATTGTCTACAAGTCTGTGTTTCTCTGTTAATAAAAGTATTTGAGATATTTTAATTACAAATCAGCAGATACAACTAGAATAATTGATGTGAATGGATTGATGCAATAGTGCATTAAGGAAATAGATCTACATAACACACAGACATTTCCAATCTGTGATTATGAAGCTGGCCTCAAACCACTTTAAACAATGCAACTCTTTCCCATTGATAAAGCATCCTGTATTTTCAAAATTTAAAATATAATTATGTTTTGTTATGAAACATAGCTTTCGAATATAGTTGTTGACTATGTCTGACAAAATAAATTTTAAAATGAATCAATCCTTTAGTAAAAGTTCTCATTTTGTATTGTGTGTAGGGGCACACATAACTCCTCTCATTTATAAAATACTTGTAACATCTATATAAATACATCACATGATGAAGAGTATAGTCGCTTCTCACCTTTGAAGTTAATGATTTCAGCTTCCCCAGTAAAGAAGGTTTATTAGAATAAACTATGTCATCTTCATTATCTTCTCCTTCCATTATAGCACAGCTATCAGCTGCAGGAAGCTCCACTTCCCTTGAGTTAGCATTCATCACCAACCTGGAGTATTTGTACTCAAGCCTAAAAGGAGAAAGAAAGATCAGGCTAAGAAAATTGACAGGGGCAAGGTGGCAGACCAGGAAACTTACACAAATATTTTGGTTACAGGATTAATGAGGTGGTGTCCTGTTAATGTAAAGCATTTCAAAGTGCTGATCTCACACGCATGTAGCGCCTTAGTTGCTGAATGCAGCAGATTGCTCCATGGAGGATTTCTGGCTGGATCAACAGGGATTTCTATTGCAGTGCCACAGCTTTGAGACCTTTCCTCCTTTCAGAACCTCCTGCTATAGAGGCAAAATCACCCCAGCTAAGAACATTCAGCAACATCTACTAAAACACACAGAAACATTCATCACTATAAAACTCAATTCACTACTTTGGCTTAAAATGCACACCACCATGATGCACCACTGTGGAACTCAACTTAGTAGTTTTAAAAGCAAATACGAAACTGTTTCTTCTCTTGGCAAGCACAGATATATAGGCCAGATGAACATCGCCACAAAAATACACACAGTCTTATATATAAACACACTGCACCTACTGGTGTAGCATTGGTGAGAAACAAGAAGACAAATTTAACAATGCATGTTAAATTCAACCACCCTCAACTCTACTGTAAAAATACTTCCATTCTCATATGCTATTCTTAGGACTCTCAGCAGCGATCATCAGTGAAAAGACACCTTTAAATACTGCACAGCTGCAAGTTTTCTCTGAATGATGCTAATTTCCTTAATTTGCAAAATATATATACACTTGTGCTGCTGAAAGTAATGTTGCCAGGACTGCAATTACTTAGTTCTATAAAGTGCACGGTGTGTACATCTAAAAGAGAAGTGTCCTGAACTCATCATATACACTAATCTTTTTGTTAGTTAGGCAAATCAAAAGTTTGAAAATGGAAAATTGTAATCTCTGGATTGTACAGTTTGGATCCGATTGCACTTCAGAGTTAATATTACACATACTCCTGCTATTAGTGCTCTGAAACAAATGCATACTCTCCCACTCAACACAGCCACTGTGTAATTGCTCTGCACAGCACTAACATTTAATTATACTAATGAGACTAAAAGATTACGTTTAAAATCATGGTGCTTCTGTCTTTGTAAATGCAGCTACTTATTAGATTTGAAACTATATTTTACTTGCAAGCAAAATAGTTCTCTGTAATTGACTCTAACCAAAAAAATAGTTCCGTGTAACCAGATCACTTACTCAAAAGTCTGCCGATACGAAAATGCATATTTTATTAATCCTGAAGTTAAAGTAGGCTCCACTTGTAATGGGTGTGGTTTATCCAGGTGTACAGGATCTTCCCCAAATCAAAACCATTAATACAGATAGAACAAGAGCTTTCAGTCGCACAAACCTGAAATGTTGGACTGGATTTTAAGAGCCCGCCGGCCCGCAAAACAAAGAGCCGCCACACTCTCAAGCGCAGCAGCTCATTGAAATAGCCGGGATGGCCCTCCCCTCCCCCAATCTCATGGAGGGACCGGGCTGTCCGCCCCCAGCAATGGTATTAGCTGCCTGTGCACAAGCCCTGCTACCATTTTCAAAGGGGAGCCAGCCCTGCCTCCTAAATTTTTAAAGTCCTACCTCAGAAAATTAAACAAATACATTTCTAACACCCCTTTCCCACCTCCCCCAATAACAATTACAATAATTATTTGCCCTTCCTCCCCGCCAAAATACTTACCTTTTACATCTAACCTTCCCCGACCATCCCCCCCCAAACTGCACAAAGTTTAAGGTTCAATCCTTCCCACCATCCCCTACACTATTGGGCTGGATTTTACAGCCCCCCGACACGGGGGTCATGGAGGGGGGATGGGGGTGGAAAATGCCCCCGGCCGAGGCCTGTCACGGGCCTCGATATCGGAAAGGCCCGGCCTGATATTGCTGGCGGTGGCGAGGCCTTGTGGCGGCACCCCCCGCCCACCACACGGCAATGGGAGCCAAATCTACATATGCAAAAAAATTTAAATACTTACTAAAATCTCTTTCCCGACGTCCGTGCCACCCTGATATTAGTGCTGGTGGCTGGCACACCCAAACCTTCGGATCCCTGACCGATGGGTGGGGAGGGGGCAGCAGGTAATTTCTCTGTGCGAGGTCGGGGTCAAACGTATCTGACTGGTCTAGGGGGTGGTGGGAAGGGGTAAAGTTGACAGTTTATGAACTTGTGGGCCGGGGGGGGGGGGAAATAGGTCGGGAGCACAAGGTACCTTTTTTGGTGGGGGGGGGGGTAAGAACTAAGAATTTGATGGTCATTGGAGTGGGGGTTGGGTGAGGGTCAGGAAAACTATCCTTTTTTTACAGTCATTTTTCATTAAAAATTTAAATTTGTAATGTAGGGCTCGAAGCTCTTTAAAAATGGCATCGGCGCCTGCGCAGTGGTGCCTGACGCTGTTGCCGGGGACGGAACGCCCAGCCCCTCCACGGCATCGGGTGGGGGGCAGTGGGCAGGGTCCACCTCAGCCATTTAAACGAGCTGACGTTTTCAATATTGCAGCGGTTCCGCGACAAATAGTTTATGTAATATTCAGCCCATGGTGTTAATTTGACCCAGTTTCCCTCCCCCACGCTGACAAACCTACCTCCTCCCCCCACTCCCCACCAGTGAGGTGCCACATTTTCCCAGATGGGGACCTGAAGGCACGCGAGTGCCAGCCCCCTCACAGAAGACTGCGGCAGGTCCTCAAGATTGCACGTAAGTCTATTTAAATTTAATAATTTTATTCATTTGAATATTTAAATTGCGGGGCTGCCACATGGCCTCGTCTCCGCAGGGAGGATTGGGCCGGGCCCTCCCAGCATTGAGGTTCGTGGCAGGCCTCATCTGGAGCCATCTTCAGGCGCTCCCCACGCCACAGATCCCAATGCCTGGGGGAGAACAAAATCCAGCCCGTTAACTGTGTTTCTCTCTAACAATACTGCCTGACTAGCTATTACCAGCATTTTCTGTTCCTCTTTCAGATTTCACACATCTGCAGTATTTTGCTTTTGTATTAATACAGACAGTTTTGTCAATTTATTCAAACCACCCCTTGTACTCCTCAGCTCTCTACTGCAACAATCTCCAGTTCCCTCGGACCCTAGACTCACTATTTGAAATGTTCTTCATTGACTTTGCAATTGGAGATATGAAGTGTTTTTCCCCAGCGAAAACCTTCAACATCCCAAACTGTGGCTCCGCACACAAGCAGCCTGATTTGTTTATTTGTGACATATTCCAATCAAAATCAACTCTGCAGAAATAGGTCTATCACACGCAATTATATTGTGCTTTTATAAAGCACGAAATCATAAACCAGATTGTCCGAATTTTAGTTTTGAAAGTTATTATAAAAAAGAACAAACTTAATACTCTTTTCTAATTCCTAAAAATTCTTATGTTTTATGAAAAACTAAATAAATTACATTTTTCTAGCTATAAACTATTTAATATCATTTACTTCTAATAATTGCCACCATTCAGTTCCACACACATTCAAACTATTTTGTGTGAACTTACTTCTTGTTCTTTTTCCAGAAATAGCAGGTTAAGATTACCAGCAGGACTGCAGTAAAAGCTCCAATTCCAACAACAACTTTCAGCCAAAAATCTATCATTTCACAATTAGTGATACTTTTTGCAGGAAGATTTACGCCTTTTATGCACACTTTCGGATCCTTCCACACATACGTGGTTTCCTTTAATGAAAAATAAGTTTGTCATTTTTATAGTTAAAACTGTTGCAGAGATTGTGAGTGTGAGATTGACGACAGGCAGTCTTCCTCACTTCTGAAAAATACATTTCAACTCTGCAAACTGAGAATGTACGACAAGGGATTGCCATTCCAGACATCTAACTTCCGTTGGTTCAAGCTTTGAATGAATGAATAAATGGATTGAAGATCATTGTATACAAAGGTTGCACTACAAGGGCATCAAGAACAATTATCTGCACAAATTATGGCCAGAATTTTACGCACCCCAGCATGAGCGGGCTGGTGGTAAACTTGAGTGGGAGGCGGGGGTGCCATTCCCGACCCACTCCTGCTCCCGCCGGAATTTTACGAGGGGCGGCAGCAGCGAGAAACCGCCCGCCCACCCTAGGCCAATTAACTGCCACTTAAGGGCCTCCTCCCACTGCTGCTGGTATTTTACTAGCGGCGGGCAGGCAGCTGAGGTCCTCCCCCTTGCTGGCTGGTGGGTGAGTCCTCCTGATCAGGCACCCTGTGCCCCACAGAGGGATCCCCCCCCCCACCCCCACCTCCCAACTGCACTACACTTCCCTCCACCTCCCCAACCGACCTCCCTTGACTCACTGGGGCCCAGCCAATTGTCCCCGGCGAGACCCCAAAACTTAGCTCTCTTCCGGGGCCAACATCCACGATCCTGCTGTTGGCTGAGTGCAGTCCCAGCAATGGCCACTGCTCCTGATGGCGCTGCTGGGACTGAGAGCTGCCGGCCCACTGATTGGCTGGCAGCTCCATTAAGCGAGACTTCCCACCTAAGACCAATTAAGGGCCTGGGGTGCATAAAATCCTGGTGTGGCTCCCGGCAGAGGCGGGCTCACCACTGACTTTTTGGCCGATAGGCGGGGCCTCCTGCCCAAAGTTAAATTTCGGCCAAGGACTTTGATTGGCCTGGGGCAGGTGGACAGTTTCATGCTGCCGCTGCTCCTGGTAAAATTGTGGCGGGGGCGGAAAGGCATCGGGAATGGCACCCCCCCCCCCCCCCCACTAAAGTTTACAACTGCCCCCCGCACCGGCCAATCACCATCCCGCTCCTGTAGGGGGAGGAGGGGGTGTAAAATTTTGGCTTATATGTAAGGTGGGCATTGGGTAATGCTGCATTCAGATCCCAGAAATCATATGAAGATTGCAAAATTATTCTCATGCATAGGCACTTGATGAATAAACGCTAAGGTGCCAATCTCAGATTAAGCAGTGGTAGCTCACATGGAGAAAGTATACTACGCACATTAGTGCTCAGATGTCAAATGGGAATCCCTCATTGCTTTATGGAAGACCACAGTTTTTGAGGGGTAATCAGAGGGAAGCTAACACTCTCAAAGGTCTTTCAGGATGAAACAGATCCAAGATCGACTGGATCCTCCTACCTTGTTATAATTATGCAAACTACAAAAAGTAGGGAGAAAGTCCAGAAGCTGCTATGGTTATCATGAAAAACAACATCTGCAGTTTATGAAACAAGTTCTGCTTTGCATGTGGACCAATCACAAGAAAACTATTCCTCAACCACAGGGCAGTGGAGAGATGATAGAGAGTGAGAGAGGGATCTAATAGAAACCTATAAAATTCTAACAGGACTTGACAGGGTAGATGCAGGAAGGATGTTACCGATGGTGGAGGAATTCAGAACCAGGGGGCAGAGTCTAAGGATACGGGGTAAACCTTTCAGGACTGAGATGAGGAGAAATTTCTTCACCCAGAGAGTGGTGAGCCTGTGGAATTCGCTAACACAGAAAGCAGTTGAGGCCAAAACATTGAATGGTTTCAAAAAGGAGTTAGATATAGCTCTTGGGTCTAAAGGGACGAATGGGGCGAAAATCGGAACAGGTTACTGAGTTGGATGATCAGCCATGATCATAATGAAAGGCTCGAAGGGCCGAATGGCCTACTCCTGCTCCTATTTTCTATGTTTCTATGTAACCCCTCCACAATGTAGTTCATAATTACATCCAACCTAACCATCAGCCTCAAGAAAACGAACATCATGGGGCAGGATGTCAGAAATGCTCCATCCATCAATATTGGCGACCACGCTCTGGAAGTGGTTCAAGAGTTCACCTACCTAGGCTCAACTATCACCAGTAACCTGTCTCTAGATGCAGAAATCAACAAGCGCATGGGTAAGGCTTCCACTGCTATGTTCAGACTGGCCAAGAGAGTGTGGGAAAATGGCGCACTGACACGGAACACAAAAGTCCGAGTGTATCAGGCCTGTGTCCTCAGTACCTTGCTCTATGGCAGCGAGGCCTGGACAACGTATGCCAGCCAAGAGCGACGTCTCAATTCATTCCATCTTCGCTGCCTTCGGAGAATACTTGGCATCAGGTGGCAGGACTATATCTCCAACACAGAAGTCCTTGAAGCGGCCAACATCCCCAGCTTATACACACTACTGAGTCAGCGGCGCTTGAGATGGCTTGGCCATGTGAGCCGCATGGAAGATGGCAGGATCCCCAAAGACACATTGTACAGCGAGCTCGCCACTGGTATCAGACCCACCGGCCGTCCATGTCTCCGTTATAAAGACGTCTGCAAACGCGACATGAAATCGTGTGACATTGATCACAAGTCGTGGGAGTCAGTTGCCAGCATTCGCCAGAGCTGGCGGGCAGCCATAAAGACAGGGCTAAATTGTGGTGAGTCGAAGAGACTTAGTAGTTGGCAGGAAAAAAGACAGAGGCGCAAGGGGAGAGCCAACTGTGCAACAGCCCCAACAAACAAATTTCTCTGCAGCACCTGTGGAAGAGCCTGTCACTCCAGAATTGGCCTTTATAGCCACTCCAGGCGCTGCTTCACAAACCACTGACCACCTCCAGGCGCGTATCCATTGTCTCTCGAGATAAGGAGGCCCAAAAGAAAAAAAAAGAAGAATATAAAGGTGCCGTGTCATGCAAAGCCTTGTGCAGAGTTTGAAGCATAGTGTGGAAGTTGCGTCATAATGGAAGACAGCAAAGATGGTCATATTGTACATCGATCGTAGGGAGGGATTCATGGCATTCAAATAAGAACTTTAATAGAAAACTTACAAAAGTAGGTTTCTGGCCAAATATGAAAAGTTGCATAAAGTATTAGATTAAAATTACATCAATGTATTACCAAAGCTAATATTTCTGAATTAGAGTGATAAAACACAATAAAACTTGGCAAAGGAGCTGCTTTTTCACTGCAGGAAAGGCATTGGAGTGGCTTCAGGACACCAAAACATAGTGATAATAGCGACACCAAAACATAGTGATAATAGTGACACCAAAACATAGTGATAACAAGTGAAGTTTTTCCACTATGGGATCATGACTGCGGACACATTGAACTACATAGCCGAACCAATGGAATACAAGCTAGAGAAAGTTATGGTCGAACTTTACAGTGCATGGTCAGGGTACAGTAACATAGTGGTAATGTTACTGGACTAGTAATCCAGAGATATGGAATAATAATCTGGATACATGAGTTCAAAACCCATCACAGCAGTTTGTGAACTGAATTTAGTTAATCTGGAATAAAGAGATAGTATCAGTAGTGATGACCATGAGGGTGGCAGATTGTCGTAAAAACCCATCTGGTTCACTAATGTCCTCTAAGGAAGGAAATCTGCCATCCTTACTTGGTCTGGCTTACATGTGACTCCAGACCCACACTAAAGGGCGGCGCAGTGGTTAGCACCGCAGCCTCACAGCTCCAGGGACCCGGGTTCGATTCCGGGTACTGCCTGTGTGGAGTTTGCAAGTTCTCCCTGTGTCTGCGTGGGTTTTCTCCGGGTGCTCCAGTTTCCTCCCACAAGCCAAAAGACTTGCAGGTTGATAGGTAAATTGGCCATTATAAATTGTCACTAGTATAGGTAGGTGGTAGGGAAATATAGGGACAGGTGGGGATGTTTGGTAGGAATATGGGATTAGTGTAGGATTAGTATAAATGGGTGGTTGATGTTCGGCACAGACTCGGTGGGCCGAAGGGCCTGTTTCAGTGCTGTATCTCTAATCTAATCTAATGTGGTTATCTCTTAACTGCCCTCTGAAATGGCCTAACAAGCCAGCCAGCAGTATTCAAGAAGATGGCTTACCTTCTCAACGGCAATTACGGATGGGCCCACATCCAGGGAATGATTTTTTTTTTTTAAATCACACCTTGAGTACTGTGTCCAACTTGGGTCTCCAGGAACCAAGAGAGACAATTAACCAGCACAGCCATGGAACTGATCTCTAGTATCAGGGGTGTGAGTTATGAGGAAAGACTAGAGAGAATTGGGATTGTCAACATGGAGTATTAATCTCAGCAGTAAATGGTAAAGAAGTGGTTAATCTAAAATACTACTTTAAAATTTAGAGTTGGGGGTACAACAAAGAGACACAGGCTCAAACTATTAAATCATAACTTTAGGACTGATGGCAGGATATTCTTTTTCAAGAGGAGAGTGATCAACACTTGCAATAGGCTTCAGGGAGTGTGCTAGAGGCAAATACCCTGCAAACATTTGCTTCAGTAACGTGGTCCCCTAGTGTTTCGGGGTTGGTGGGGGGGGGGGGGGGGGGGGGAAGGGGTGGTGAGGGTGCAATGTTGTTGTGCATGGATGGACTAAGATAGGCTGAGGAGCCTTGTTCATCAATATGTATTTTATAAAGAGAAGAAAAGCTAAGAACGTGACCAAAAACAAAGAGGCTGCAGGATTTCAGGTGATGTTATTATATAGCTTTCCAGCAGAGGGAAGCAGAAACACTTTTTAATCTGATTCTAAGTCAGTTGTTAAAATTGGTCCTTAAGTATTTACAACAAAGAAACCGGCCATTGGGTCCAGTGGATGTATGTCAGTGTTTCTGCTCCATATGAGCTTCCTCCCACCTTTCTGCATGTAACCCATCAACATATCCTTCTATTCCTTTCTCCCTCATGTGTTTATCTAGCTTCCCCTTAAATGTATCTATGCTATTGGCCTGAGGTAGCAAATTCCATATTCTCACCACTAGCTGGGTAAAGAGGTTTCTCCTGAATTCCTTATTGGATTTATTAGTGACCATCTTATAACTATGACCCTTACTTTTGGTCTCATCTGTAAGAGGGAGTTGCAGAGTGTTGGGTGTAGGTGACTGAAAGCACAGCTGCCAATGGTGAGGTGAAGGGAGAGAGAATATACCAGGGGCCCTGAGCCAGAGGAAAGGCAAGTTTGGGGAGATTGCAATGCTGGTGGAGAGGACAGAGATAGGGAGGAACGAGTACATGGAAGGATGAGAATTGTAAATTTGAGGCTTCAGGGGATTAGGAGCCAATGCACGTCAATGAAGACAAGGAGCTAGGTAAACAGGATGGTGCACAATAGAATATGGAGACGTAGTTTTGGATGAGCAGAAATTTATGGAAGGTAAAGGATAAGAAGTCACTTCAGTCCATTAGTGGACTACTCAAGCCAGGAAGTGACAAAGGTATGTCTCTGCTTTCAGTAGCAGATGGATTGAGCCAAATGGTGGGAGATGTTACAATGTTGAAAGTAGTCAGTCTTGATGGAGAGGATATGGGGTTTGAAACTCTGCTCAGGGTTAAATACTGCCTTGTTTGCAAACAGCCTGAGACACAGGTGAAGGAGGGAAATGGGATAGGTGGTAAGAATCTAAAGTCTTTCTGTGGATGCAGAAGAGGATTCCGGTGGTTAACTGGAGAAAATTTCAACATCTTATGTTTAAATAGTGCCTTTAACATGGGGAAAATGTTCCAAATTGCTTCACAGAAATGCTACTCATCAAATACAGATAAGTAGCTTGTAGACCTCGCAAACTAATACGATTCAAACGGAATTTGGCACAAACTCTGGGCTGCGTTGATGGCTATCACATCAAGATTATACCAAATTGATCAAAGCTCTTAAATAAATGGCATCCAAAAGTGATCTTTTTCTTCCTCCTGACATAAAAGAATGTCCCTGTTGCATATGAAGATTCAACAAAGGAAGATTCTTCACCTAGCTGTCAGCTATACTGATTCACATTGAGGAATTTATGTTGGAGCATTCAAGATAGAATCTATGGAGCATCTCTGCTTCATTAAATACAAAATCTACTCAGATCTAAGTTGCATTCTAATTTTATAATCTGACACTTTAATCATTCATTCTAAGTAGACTCTTCAATTAAATAGTAATAAAATATTAGAGAAATTACCATAACATACAAACATTCAATTTTGCTCCAAGGGAATTTGATTCATCTTGAAGATCTAGCATTCAGCCACCTCACCAGCCTACCTGCACACCACTCTTACAAGCTCCTTCAATTTCATGGTAGTCTTCTGTTGTACACAGTGGGCAGGCCTCCACACTTTCCCAAAGGAATAGGAATGTGCATCCATCACATGTTCCACCTGGACAGCCACTGGTTTAGAACAGGAAACGTTAGTCATACAAAACAGCACCTACAATAAAGAAAGCTATCAACATTTGACTCCCACTAGGTAATCTCCACCTACAACCAGTCACCCTACAACCAGCAACTATAAAACAAGAAACAGAATCCTTAAAAAAAAAACAAAATCACATGGTACAGTAGGAGCTGCAAGAGTTTTTTTAGAAAAAGATACATCCTTTAGCAATTGAAAATAAAATCCTATAAGTGGTCTACTGTCAAGGTTTGGAGTAAGGCACATCATTGAGAAGCAACTTTACTCTGTATCTGGTTCACAGCACTTCAGCCGTGTAGCTCTTTAATATATACATTGCCACAAACTGGCAGCTACTTACACTAAAGTTTCCACAGCTCAGTCAGCATGTCAGTATTTGTTGACAAAATCAGAGCAGAACAGCCCTTCCTCCTCAGTCCCTCTACTACACGGAGGTTGCACTGAATGGAGAAGCTGGACCTCTCTTCCTCACAACATTTCTTCTAATCTATAATAGCAGGGATTCTGGACACTGTATAATGTAGGTGGGATGCTCATGAAAACAGGAATTCCCATCCAAAGTATACAGGAGCCAGAATCACTTCCCTTTGTGATAGGAACAGTACTGAGGAGAAATGGGGCCGGTCATTTATTCACAGAAACAGTCGAGTAACAAGAGCACTGAGGGAAAAGGGAAATAGATGCCAATGAAAGGAAGAGGGGAGAAGGAAATGGGTAGTAATGAAAGCGAAAGCTAATTGAGCAGAACCTGGGAGAAATGTTTTGGTTGAGAAAGAAGAGTGCAATTACAATTGGGGAGGCAGGCAGGGGGAGGGGTGCGAGTGGGTGGAGTGTGGCCAGCTTTAACTAGGAGGTGGGTTAAAGAAGGTTTACTGAGGTGAGGGAGGAGAGAGGGAGTATTAGCATGAACTGGAAGAGTTGTAGGAGGAGAGTGTGTTTCTGTAGGACAGTGGGGAATTGAATGAGGCTTTGTGTACTGAGAATGCAGAGTGGCTGTGTGAACAGAGTCCAGAGAGAGTGGAATGACTCTGAAACAAAACAATAAGAGGCTGGATGTGAGAGAGTGACCATTAAGGTAATTTTTGGAAAAGTAATGATTTGGTCGGTCTGTTGAACATCCAAATGTCACACTTTTATCCTTTCTTTAAAACATAAAAATTTATCAATTGTGAAATGTAAAATATATTGAAATGAATTAAAGTACAAATTCTTAAATGTAAAGCTTGTAAATTTTTGCAAGGAAACATATTACCAGATAATTCCCTCCCTTAAATCTCCCCCCAAAATGCACCATCTTGTACCTACATCTTCTGGCTTTCCACCTTAATGTGCTCACGCATCTTTTAACCTCCAATGTAACTTGAGGAACCAGACTCAGCCTGTGCAATCATACAGTTTCTTTCTAACATAAGCTTATAAACAGGGTCCTTCTCTGTTCAGAAGGCAGCTTCTGAAGAAATGTGTCAACTTGTTTGAAGCTACTCAGCTCTATGTTGGTCTGTATGACATTTCACAAACTGACATCCCTCACCTTCACAAGGTGGAAACAGTTCGGTTCGGTTTTAGGACCATAGGAACAGGAGGAGGCCATTCAGCCCCTCGAGCCTGTTCTGCCATTCAATGACATCATGACTGATCTGCAACCTAACTCCATATGGCCCATATCCCTTAATACTTTTTACTATAACGATTCAGAAAGTGTGCGAAAGGTTGATTTGAATATCCATAATTTAAACTTCAACAATGGCAGTCGTCAAAGCTCACACATTGTGGGACAGCACAATTATCCATGGAGATATTAAATGACATCTGAGAATTCAAAAATACCTACATGTCCATTAATTTTAACACAAGATCGTTTTAGGATTATATTCTGAAACACCAGAAGACAAATAAAAATACTAAATACAGGGGCTTCTAAGCAATCTTCCATCAAAAGTGATATTCACCATCAGGGTAAAAGAGATAAAACCTCTTATTCATTGACAGATAAAATGAAAGCAAGGTACAACTATTCTCTTCAGCCATTCAATTGTTTATGCCGTTCCATTCATTCATTATTAAACAATAGTTCAGCAAGAATCAAAATCTCCAATGATATTTAAAAATATTTAAACACTTTAGTATTTAAAAATTCTCAACTGGAGTATTGTGTCCAATTCTGGGCACCACACTTTAGGAAGGATGTGAAGGCTTTAGAGAGGGTGCAGAAAAGATTCATGAGCATGGCTCCAGGGATGAGGGACTTCAGTTACATGGATAGGTTGGCCAAGATGGTGTTCTCCTTAGAGAAGGTTGAGAGGGGATTTAATACAAGTGTTCAAAATCATGAGGGGTCTGGACAGAGTAGATCGAGAGAAACTGGTTCCATTGGTCACAGGGTCGAGTACAAGGGGACACCAATTTAATGTGACTTTCAAAAGAACCAAAGGTGACACGAGGAAAAACTTTTGCACGCAACGATTAAACATACGAACGTTCATCAGACCAAGGAGCAGGAGTAGGCCATTCAGCCCTTCAGGCCTGCTCCGCCATTCCATAAGATCATGGTTGATCTGTTTGTGGTCTCAACTGCACCTCCCTGCCTACCCCCAATACCCTTTGACTCCCTTATTTGTCAAGAATCTGTCTACCTCTGCCTTAAAAACATTCAATGACCCTGCCTCCACCACTCTCTGGGGAAGAGAGTTCCACAGACTCACGACCCTCAGAGAAAACATTTCTCCTCATCTCTGTCTTAAATGGGAGACCCCTTATTTTTAAACTGTGCCCCCTTGTCTGAATCTCTCCCACAAGGGGAAACATCCTTTCAACATCCACCCTGTCAAATCCCGTCAGGATATTATATGTTTCAATAAGATCACCTCTCATCCTTCTAAACTCCAATGAATACACACCCAACCTGTCCAACTTTCCTCATAAGAAACCCTTTCATCCCAGGAATCAGTCGAGTGAACCTTCTCTGAACTGCTTCCAATGCAATTATATCCTTTCTTAAGTAAGGAGACAATATTCTAGATGTGGTCTCACCTGTACAACTGTAGCAAAATATCTCTACTTTTATATTCCATTCCCCATGCAATAAACAACATTGCATTTGCCTTCTTAATCACTTGCTGTACCTACGTACTAATTTTTTGTGTTTCGTGTACTAGGACACCCAGATCTCTCTGCATCTCAGAGTTCTGCAATCTCTCTCCATTTAAATAATATATTGCTTTTCTATATTTCAGGCCAAAGTGGACAAGTTCACACTTTCCCACATTATACTCCATCTGCCAAATCTTTATCCACTCACTTAACCTATCTATATCCCTTTGCCGACTCCTTATGTCCTCTTCACAACTTACTCTCCTGCCTGCCTTTGTGTCATCAGCAAATTTAACAACCGTACATTCGGTCCCTTCATCCAAGTCATTGAGATATATTGTAAATATTTGAGGTCCCAGCACTGATCCCTTTCGCACTCCACTAGTTAGAGTCATACAGAGATACAGCACTGAAACAAGCCCTTCGGCCCACCGAGTCTGTGCTGACCATCAACCACCCATTTATACTAATCCTACATTAATCCCATATTCCCAACCACACCCCCACCTTCCCTCAGTTACAGCTTGTCAATCTGAAAATGACCCATTTATGCCTACTCTCTGTTTAAAGTTAGCTAACCAGTCCTTTATCCAGGTCATTATGTTACCCCCTACACCATGAGCTCTTATTTTGTTTGGTAACCTTTGATGTGGCACATTGTCAAATGCCTTCTGGAAACCCAAGTATACAACATCCACAGGTTCCCCTTTATCCATGTTGCTTGTTACTTCCTTAAAGCACTCTAATAAATTAGTCAGACACAATTTCCCTTTCACAAAAACATGTTGACTCTGCCTGATTGCACTGAGATTTTCTAAATGACCTACTATAATCTCCTGAATAATACATTCCTGCATTATTGGTTAGGATCTGGTATGCACTGCCTGAGAGTGTGGTGGAGGCAGATTCAGTCATGGTTATCAAAAAGGAATTGGATAAGTACCTGAAGAGAAAAAAGAAATCAAGGCTAAGGGGAGGCAGGGGAGTGGGACTAGCTAAATTGCTCTTGCAGAGAGCAGGCACAGACACGATGGGCCAAATGGCCACCTTCTGTGCTATAACCATTCTATGATTCTTCATTGTCCAACGGTCAATATTTCCAATTAATATGAAGTACAAAAAACAGTGCTATTTCCTAGTAATCTACCAGAGAATAAATTCCTGTAAATTTAGTTCTGGTACATTTGCAGTGATTACATAAAATTTAAAGCTGCAAACTCAATGAATCCAATGGATAAATGAAACATTCTAACGTAAGCCTTGGAATTGGTCTTTTGGAGATTAAAAAGCATGTGAATACAGGACCAGAAGTAAACCTACAGCCCTTCAAATACATTCACATTCTACATTTCATGGCTGATCTATATCTCAACTCTGCCTGTCATTGCTCCATATTCCTCGATGCCCTCTCCGAACAATAATTTAGTAATCTCAGTCTTGAAAATTTGAATTGACCCAGCCTCTGCAGCCTTTTGGAGGTGTCCTAGATTTCCACTGCCCATTATGTAAAAAAGAGCTTTGTGATTTCAGTCCTAAATGGCCTAACTCTAATGTTAAAATGATGTCCTCTTGTTCTAGACTCCCCCTGTATCCAGCCGATAGAACCTTTCTTTAATTTTCAAAGCCTTTAACTAAATTACCCCTTAATCTTCTCAGCTCATCAAATACAAACCAAGTTTATGCAACTCATTCTGGTGATTTAACCCTTTAAATCAGAGTAGCATTCTCCTGAATCTGCACGCCTCTCCAAGGCTCAGTTCTCAAAACTAAACACAGTACTCCCGATAGGGTTTGACCAGGATCCATACAACTGAATGATCACTTACTCATGTTTCTATTCCAACCTCTTTGAGATAGAGGCCAACATTCCATTAACCTTTTTGGTCAGACATGACCTGCCCTTCACCAATGCACACTAACTCTCTTTAATCAGCTTACACTGTCCAAGTGCTCAGTCACTCGGTGTCTCATGATAGATTCCAGTATCACCACAACTGACAATAAGTGATAGTTACCTGGACATGCCTGGAGAGTCAGGACGACATTCACGCACACAAGCTCATGCCATAAACTGTTTAAGTACACTCGGGTAAATATGTTGGCTTAAATGAATGCTCTAGGATGAAGTCATACAAACCTTTATTCTTGAGTATTACATATGATGGAATATTCTCAAAAGGGGCTGAATTGAGAAAGAGACAGACAGAGACAGGGAGCACATGAACAGAGAGAAAGAGAGATGAAGGCAAGAAAAAGAGGGAGAGAGGAGGAGAGAGAGACAGAGAGAGAGAGAGAGAGAGAGAGAGAGAGAGAGAGAGAGAGAGAGAGAGAGAGAGAGAGAGAGAGAGAGAGAGAGTAGCTGCTTGAATTTTTCATTATTAGAAAGAAGCAAGTTCAGTGCAGGTAAGTAAATTGGTGTATAGAAATTTTCTCATTGTAAGGAGTTTCACAGTATTAACATTACACCATAAATTAATAACTATATGTAAGAGCCAGCAGTCACAATGAGTACCTTGGTACAGAAATTTGTCCTTGGCCCAGCTTTCCTGGATTACATCTCATTGTTACAACTGATCCACGTCCATTTTCACATGAAGCTGTTGAAAGTGATGACCTGCAGTAATAGATGTGACAACAAATGGTTTTCAAACTTCAGCTCACAATCCTGTGTGAAATTGTTGGACAGTCTTAACCTGGTTCAGAGTTGGCACAAGAACACCATACAAAACAATCCATGAGCTTCACACCGATTGGCAGTCTCGTACCGAATATGACAGACAGAAACTTTCTCACCCTGCAGTAAACAGCATTGTCAGAAGTTGGGATTGAGGCACATATTTCACTCAGAGAACACAAGGATTAGTTTGCATGCAGTTTGGTTGAGTTTGGAGTGTTTAATTATGACAATAGATGAAAATGGTCCTCTATCTGGCAGTAATCAGATACATACAAAAATTCACCAAAATACAATCACACATGACAAGCCTCATTCATTATGTTTAATTTAAACCCTCTTCTTTATGTTCCTTTCAATGCCTTTGAACGGCAAAACTACTCCCAATACCATTCTGTAAACAGTCAATACAGCCAAATAAACAAAGCACAGATTGAGTCACTTTCCTATCCTTCCTCTCCACGTTGGGAAACACTTAACAATTGTGTTGTTGTTGATCAGATGAGCAACATCTCAGAAATCATGACTGTGTTCCATTACCCCCACCCAAAAACTATCAAACCATATGGATTAAATACTGTTCCCATCTCACACTGTCCACTTACATATAGAAGAAATGTATATCAGGTATGTGGTTTGTAGAAGCAGGAAATTGGTCTGGTCTTGCAGTAATATTCCGCACTGATGTTTCAACACTTGCTCCTGGCAAAACACAATAAGTTTCGGAACAAAACATTTAATCACAAAGTATGAGAAAACATAGGCCTGTATTTTGCAGTAGAACTAACCATGAGGCTATGAGCACTTACTAAAGAATAAATCAGATAGTAACTTCCAGCAACTGAACATTCACAGCTAAACATGGAATCAGGATGCTGCTGCCCCATGTTACCCTCCTCCTCCAGAAGCTTTGCTAGATCGGTACATTGTCGAGAGACTCAGCATTGAAACACATGGAAAGTTGCTGTATTTACGTGGTAGACACACTCTAAACTCACCAGTAAACATTAAAGTTTGTCCAATCCAATGTAAACAAATTTTTAATGCTATGTTAAGTCTTAATTACTGCCAAACAACCTCCCTGGCACTGAAAATTAACTTTTACAAGTGTGGAATCTCACTCCTTCTGATTTTAATTATTGTTGGAGGTTTTTTTTTTAAATATAAAAATGTAAGTGTTTTCACTTTTTCTTTGGCTCTTTTATCTCTGTCTTTCTTTCCTTCTCTTCATTTCACTTTCTATATATGGTTTGGCATTCAATTAAGGTTTTAAACTTGCATTTCCTGGGCAAGTTCTGCATGCCTTAGCAAGGATTCTTCAATCTGATTGGTTAAGGAGATACACTATTGCTTGCCCTGTTTACACAGGTCCAGACAATTAAGGTTTCACTTTTTCCAAAGTAAATAGCTTGGTTTTCCACTGTGACTGACAGTTATATCTACTACTGCATCTTTTCCAAATCATTCAAATAATTTGTCTCATATCCCAGATATAGGGAGGAATTTCTGCACTTACTCCCTGCCAAAATGGCAGGACCATTTTCATGTCGGGAACCTGATTTCCTAATGGGCAGGCTTTGCCAAGACTCTTTCCCAGATCCACAGCATTAGAATCCCACCTCATATCGAGATCCCAACTCGACATCAATTTCAGGAGATGTAACTCCCCTCCACATGCAAATCTGTCTCCCCTTACCTAGGAAAACTCCTCCCACCATCTTATGATTAAAAATTACCTTGAACATTTTTTCAATTTTACATAAGCACTAAAATAGCATTAACCACTATTCAAGTCCATTGTGGGAACCTACACATAATTTGTTGATGCTGCATATTTTGAATCTAAGTTCCAAACTGGAATTGGCTGTATTATTTTCAGGCTGTTGTTGAACAGTTATTACAAGCAATTCAGACACAGACACTAGGTGTCACTGGCAAGGGAATGAATAAAGAAAACTACATCCTCTTTAGCAAACAACTGCAGCATGAAACCAGAGTCTACTGACCCCAAGCTTTCTGAGGTGTCAGTATTCTCTATCACATACCGAAAAATAAAAATAGATCACGCACTATACTAAATTAAAATGCAGTATTTTCTAAAATTCAGATAAAGAAACTTCCAAAAATTTGCCCCAACAATACTCGACAGTAACTGACCAAGAAAGGTATCAGCTAGACTGACAGACTGAGATGACAGTGCAGTTCTGAAACTCCTCCCATCTGAAGGAATGATAGTTGATTGACAAAGAAAAGCAGCAACATAATTGCTGGGGTCATTTGACTCGCTCTGCACATCCTGTATTGTTACATCAGTTACATTATCCGAGCAAACGGCCATCTTCTTCCCCTACAAGGAGACAGAGAAATTCAAATAGTTCAGGGGTTGACACAGAACTTTTGATTCATATTTAAAACTAAGTCAAGAAGGACTGGTCTACTTTCTAGAAAACGCCTTTTACAGGCTGCAGATTCTGCAGGATGCAGAAACAACACAAGAAAACAAAGGGTTGCCTGCTGTCTCCGGGTTGGGCAGGGGTGGAGTGGGGGTGGGGGTTCCTTCATTAAAAGGCCGACAGCTCTCAGCAGGCGGGACGTCGCTGGGGTCCTTAATCCTCTAATTGGCACGTAATCCAGTGGGCTTCCCCCAGAGGAGGTGATGCAGGGCTCTCACTAGCACTTTTGTCAGTGATTGAGACTGCCATCGCCATGAAAAAATCCCGGCCTTTGTTTTCTGAGGTTCTGCACGCACCACAGACCACAATGTGTGTAGGCTGCATTAAAGGAACTTGTATTTATAGAGAAAATTTCATGACCACAGGACATCCCAAAGGACCTTACAGACAATTAAGTACAATCATTGTTATAATGTAGGAAATAAGGCAGCCAAATGGTGCATTGCAAGCTCACACAAACAGTGGACCTTTCAGAAATCAAGAAGTATTCCCATAAAACCTAAGCTGCACTTTCATTACAAAAGATTTCTATACATAATAAAATCTAATTTCATCAGTTGCAGATTCCAATTTCTTTTAACTAGTCAACGTGAACCTGATTTTAGGATACAAATGAAGCATAGAGACTAATTGTTACGTTTACGAAGAACTGAGCACATTACAAATATATGGATTAGGAGCAGGAGTAGGCCACTCGGCCCCTCGAGCCTGCTTTGCCATTCAACAAGATTAGGGCTGATCAGATTGTAATCTTAACTCCACATTCCCACCTCCCCCCAATCACCTTTCACCTCCTTGCTTATTAAGAATCTACCTACCTCGGCCTAAAACTGCACCTCCAACAGTGCAGCACACTCTCAGTACTGCAATGGAGTGTTAGCCTAGATTTCTGTGCTCAAGTCTCTTGAGTGGAACCTGAACCTACAATCTTCTGACTCAGAGGCAAGAGAGAGCTGCCCGCTGAGCCACAGGTGACAACATTTTAAATTTACATTGGGCGCCAATTTTGTGGAACTGCAGAATCCAAGTTATTAATGAAACATTCACATTGGTAATGATGCTCTTGATTTTACTTACTTAGTGTTTCAAATCAGAAAGCCCTCTACACTATTCCAGCAAACTTGAATCGTTACAGATTAAAGTTAATTTAAACTTACGCAGAAAAAAAAACTTACCTCATTCCCACATAAGCTAATATTAAAAAAATGAAAATATTTTGTTCCTCTTGAAGTGAAGCTGGGCCCATTCATTAAGAAAGATACACCGCTAAAACTGCTGAGTTCAAATGTTAAAGTGCGATTCTCCAAGATATGTGTAAAAGAACAATCACTGAAGCAAACCGAGTGATCCTGTTTAAAAAGGGGGTGAGAACAATCAGCATTGAGGTTAAATTACAACACAGCATTATGCACTCTCACACACAAATGCATTTATTAGTGGAGGCAGTAAACAAAAGATTTGCAGTTCTATAGCATCTTTCATGAACACATAATGTCCCAAAGTGCTTTCCAGCCAATGAAGTACTTTTGCAGTGTAGTCACTGTCGTAATGTAGGAAAAGCAGCAGCCAATTTGCGCACAGCAAGCTCCCAGAAACATCAATGTGATAATGACCTGATAATTTTTTGTGATGTTGGTTGAGGGATAAATATTGGCCAGGACACCGGGGAGAACTCCCCTGCTCTTCTTCCAAATTGTGCTATGGGATCTTTCACATCCACCTGAGAGGGAAGTTGGGGCCTTGGTTTAACATCTCACCCGAAAGATGGCACCTCCGACAGTTCAGCACTCCCTCAGTACTCCATTGAGAGAATCAATGTGGATTCTTTGTACTCAAGTCTCTGGAATGGGGACTTGAACTCAGTACTTTCTGACTCACCCTATTAAGATAAGCAAGGTCCCATTTTCAGTTTCAGCACATTTATCATTTCAGAATAACCCTAACCGTAATGCTCGGTCAGCTTGTAGAATTTCTATTATCAATGGCAGTTGTTAGAATGATGCAAGGCAATGACATATGAAGTATGGTAAAGGGTTCATGTCAAATAGGCAATAAGTTAGTCTGAACAGGTGATCAACATCTAGCAGCGTAGCAATCCTGCAGCTTTGGGTAGCAGAGGTCCCAGTAGCTCTCCAATAATCCTAAATCTTGGCCTGATCTGGTTTGCTAAAGCTTACTTTGCACATACACGGCCCCATGTCCCAGCAGACTTTGAATGTGCTCTTGCAGCAGTACTGCCAGATAAACTAGCTTGGCAGCATACTGCTGAAGAAAAGTTCAGAAACTTGGAATTCTATACCAACTTGCCATGACATAACACCATTTTCATGGTGAACAGACACAAAATGGTTCCCACAGGTAAAAATAAACAGAGCATGCTGGGAGTAGAGATAGGGGTAGTAATCCAAGACGCGATCAAAGGTAGAGTTTGAGGAGGTGTTGGGGAGAGTTAGCAAAGCAGGGGATTTGGGAAGCATTCCAGAATGCTATCAAAGGTGCTGCAAAAAAGACAAGTGATACAAGGGAAACTACTGCGGAGGATGTGATGAAAGGTGGAACTGAAAGAGCGGACTGAAAGACCCCATAGAGAAATTTCTAGATAAGGACGAGGAATTTGAAACTAATGCATTGGAAGTTGGTGAACCAGTGAAGCTTAGCAAGAACAGGGACTGGAGGAGAACGGGACTTTTGGATGAATTGAAATGTTTGAAGACAAGAGCATGAAAGACCAGCGAAGAAAGTACTGGAGTACCAGAATCTGAAGGCAACAAGAGGCATGAGGAGGTTTCATGGAGGGTGAAATAAGTGATGTTGCAGAGATACAAATTGATTAGCATGTGGCATTTAAAGCTGAACCCAGGGTCCAACAGCACTCTAGGGTTGCATACCATTGGACTCAGAGAGAATGACCAGGCAGAGAAAAAGATGAAGCAACGACTGAGGTTTGGTGTTTTTGGTACGAGGTGAACAGAGTAGATTTGGTCTTGCCAAGGTTAAGTTGAAGGAAATAGTTGCTCATCCAAGGCTTAATGGTAGCTAATCAATCAAGCAGCACATTCGTAGCCAAGCCGTTGAGGGTGGTGGCAGAGAGGTAGATCCACTTGTCATCAGCATATGTGTAAAAGCTAACTCCATTAATGATGTCACTATGGGTCAGTACCTAGAATAAAAAAGGCAGCAGAGATGGAGTCTTGATCCATGCGAGGTGACTTACAGGGACAGAAGGAAAAGCCATTCCAGATTTCAGGTAGAATTCAAAGCAGGTTATGCATAGCTATGGATGCAGACAGATGGAGTGATCAACTGTGTCCAACACCGCAGAAAGATCAAAAACAGACAGTAATCTAAATAATATTCTATCATCAATTTTAATTGCTCACTCTGTAAAACAATATTTCAGTTAAGCACATACCTTATTACTTTTGCTGCCAGGTCCACAAGGGATGCAAGCCTCTACACCATAAGCGTGGTGAGCTGAGAGGTAGGTGTCAGGTGGGCACTCCTTGCACTGATTCGTGTCTTTATCGATATAGTGTCCAGGTGGACAAGGCACACAAGATGACCTTCTCTGATCAGTGCCAAGTGCACAAGGACGACAATGTGAAGCTAAGCCATTTTCCACATTATTTACAGTAATGGAGTAGATCTTTACATTATCATTTATATACTTTCTGACCTGTAACATTAATTTGATGAATTAAAATACATCTTAATTTTTCCTGTGCTCAACTTTAAATCTGTTTCATTAGGATAAAAAGCATTAAAAAATGGACTTACCTCTTGTGGAGAACTTGATCGTTGGAAAGCCCAAGTGTAGGTAACAGCTGCGTTCTTTGTTATGACGTGAGTATATGATTGTCGCTCTTTGGTACCTTCCCAAGATTCCACAACACTAGTGGACTTTCGATTTATATCCTGAAAATTCAAAGTAGAACACATCCTGAGTTTTATCCCACATATCCAGTTTAATAATGTGAATTCTCATTACTGTAAAAAAAATTGCCAAGACAACTAACTCCCAATAGAATGGCCTCTTCCTTAAGTATTCAGAAGAAACCAACCCCAATTATCTTCTTTAGTCACGTACAAGTTAGTTTATTTTTCCAAATGTACTCTTCCCTTCCCCACCTGATGACACTGACTTGTTAGATACCAGCAGCCCCACTAGCACCTCATCCAAGAGGCAACTTTTCATGTGCGAGGCTGAACAGTGCGTGTCAGAGACTATTCTACCATGGAGACCATCAGAGCAATTTCAGACCTATTCATTTTCCCAGCACAGGTCCCGGGATAGTGATCGAGTGAGACTTCTGGCAGACTCCGTTCTCAAGCCCGGAGAAGCTGAGGCTCACTGTAGCAATTGTTACAAGGATTTTTTTTTTGGTATTAAAACTTAGGATTCTGTGTTTTTAAACACTGAGAAAGGATTTCCGTGGACAGTGAGACAACTGCAAATAATTGAACTTTATGGATGTATTGGAAGGAAGTTCAACTAAAGCTGAACTGGTAAACAAGGACTGGAATGCAGGTAATTTCAAGGAAGCCAGCAGGGGGATGGCCTCAGAGCTGCCCTCTGTTATGACAAGAAATAATTTATGACTGGGCATGTGATCTATTTATGGAACAAAGAACAAAGAACAGTACAGCACAGGAACAGGCCATTCGGCCCTCCAAGCCTGCGCCGATCTTGATGCCTGCCTAAACTAAAACCTTCTGCACTTCCGGGGACCGTATCCCTCTATTCCCATCCTATTCATGTATTTGTCAAGATGCCTCTTAAACGTCGCTATCGTACCTGCTTCCACCACCTCCCCCAGCAACAAGTTCCAGGCACTCACCACCCTCTGTGTAAAGAACTTGCCTCGCACATCCCCTCTAAACTTTGCCCCTCTCACCTTAAACCCATGTCCCCTAGTAACTGACTCTTCCACCCTGGGAAAAAGCTTCTGACTATCCACTCTGTCCATGCCGCTCATAACTTTGTAAACCTCTATCATGTCGCCCCTCCACCTCCGTCGTTCCAGTGAAAACAATCCGAGTTTATACAACCTCTCCTCATAGCTAATGCCCTCCAGACCTGGCAACATCCTGGTAAACCTCTTCTGTACCCTCTCCAAAGCCTCCACATCCTTCTGGTAGTGTGGTGACCAGAATTGCACGCAATATTCTAAGTGTGGCCTAACTAAAGTTCTGTACAGCTGCAGCATGACTTGCCTATTTTTATACTCTATGCCCCTTCTTGACTACCTTATCCACCTGCGTTGCCACTTTCAGTGACCTGTGGACCTGTACGCCCAGATCTCTCTGCCTGTCAAAACTCCTAAGGGTTCTGCCATTTACTGTATACTTCCCACCTGCATTAGACCTTCCAAAATGCATTACCTCACATTTTCCCGGATTAAACTTCATCTGCCATTTCTCCGCCCAAGTCTCCAACCGATCTATATCCTGTTGTATCCTCTGACAATCCTTATCACTATCCGCAACTCCACCAACCTTTGTGTCGTCCGCAAACTTACTAATCAGACCAGCTACATTTTCCTCCAAATCATTTATATATACTACAAACAGCAAAGGTCCCAGCACTGATCCCTGCGGAACACCACTAGTCACATCCGTCCATTCAGAAAAGCACCCTTCCACTGCTACCCTGTCTTCGATGACTGAGCCAGTTCTGTATCCATCTTGCCAGCTCACCTCTGATCCCGTGTGACTTCACCTTTTGTACCAGTCTGCCATGAGGCTTGTCAAAGGCTTTACTGAAGTCCATATGGATAACATCCACTGCCCTTCCTTCATCAATCATCTTCGTCACTTCCTCAAAAAACGCAATCAAATTAGTGAGACACGACCTCCCCTTCATAAAACCATGCTGCCTCTCGCTAATAAGTCCATTTGTTTCCAAATGGGAGTAAATCCTGTCCCGGAGAATCCTCTCCAATAATTTCCCTACCACTGACGTAAGGCTCACCGGCCTATAATTTCCTGGATTATCCTTGCTACCCTTCTTAAACAAAGGAACAACATTGGCTATTCAACAACATAATAAAAGCAAAATACTGCGGATGCTGGAAATCTGAAACAAAAACAAGAAATGCTGGAATCACTCAGCAGGTCTGGCAGCATCTGTGGAAAGAGAAGCAGAGTTAACGTTTCGGGTCAGTGACCCTTCTTCGGAACATTGGCTATTCTCCAGTCCTCTGGGACCTCACCTGTAGCCAATGAGGATGCAAAGATTTCTGTCAAGGCCCCAGCAATTTCTTCCCTTGCCTCCCTCAGTATTCTGGGGTAGATCCCATCAGGCCCTGGGGACTTATCTACCTTAATGCTTTGCAAGACACCCAACACCTCCTCCTTTTTGATAATGAGATGACTGAGACTATCTACACTCCCTTCCCTAGACTCATCATCCACCAAGTTCTTCTCTTTGGTGAATACTGATGCAAAAGTACTCATTTAGTACCTCGCCCATTTCCTCTGGCTCCACACATAGATTCCCTTCTCTGTCCTTGAGTGGGCCAACCCTTTCCCTAGTTACCCTCTTGCTCTTTATATACGTATAAAAAGCCTTGGGATTTTCCTTAATCCTATTTGCCATTGACTTTTCATGACACCTTTTAGCCCTCCTGACTCCTTGCTTAAGTTCCTTCCTACTGTCTTTATATTCCTCAAGGGATTCGTCTGTTCCTAGCCTTCTAGCCCTTATGAATGCTTCCTTTTTCTTTTTGACTAGGTTCACAATATCCCACGTTATCCAATGTTCCCGAAACTTGCCAAACTTATCCTTCTTCCTCACAGGAACATGCTGGTCCTGGATTCTAATCAACTGACGTTTGAAAGACTCCCACATGTCAGATGTTGATTTACCCTCAAACAGCCGCCCCCAATCTAAATTCTTCAGTTCCTGCCGAATATTGTTATAATTAGCCTTCCCCCAATTTAGCACCTTCACCCGAGGACTACTCTTATCCTTATGTACATGTACCTTAAAACTTATGGAATTATGGTGACTGTTCCCGAAATGCTCCCCCACTGAAACTTCGACCACCTGGCCAGGCTTATTCCCCAATACCAGGTCCAGTATGGCCCCATCCCAAATTGGACTATCTACATATTGTTTCAAGAAGCCCTCCTGGATGCTCCTTACAAATTCTGCCCCATCCAAGCCCCTAGCACTAAGTGAGTCCCAGTCAATATAGGGGAAGTTAAAATCACCCACCACTATAACCCTGTTACCTTTACATCTTTCCAAAATCTGTCCACATATCTGCTCCTCTACCTCCCGCAGGCTGTTGGGAGGCCTGTAGAAAACCCCCAACATCGTGACTGCACCCTTCCTATTCCTGAGCTCCACCCATGTTGCCTCGCTGCATGACCCCTCCGAGGTGTCCTCCCACAGTACAGCTGTGATATTCTGCTTAACCAGTAATGCAACTCCCCCACCCCTTTTACATTCCCCTCTATCCCGCCTGAAGCGTCTAAATCCTGGAACATTCAGCTGCCAATCCTGTCCTTCCATCAACCAAGTCTCTGTAATAGCAACAATATTATAGTTCCAAGTACTAATCCAAGCTCCAAGTTCATCTGCCTTACCTGTTATACTTCTCGCATTGAAACAAATGCACTTCAGACCACCAGTCCCGCTGTGCTCCGCAACATCTCCCTGCCTGCTCTTCCTCTTAGTCTTACTGGCCTTATTTACTAGTTTCCCCTCATTTATTTCACTTGCTGTCCTACTGCTCTGGTTCCCACTCCCCTGCCACACTAGTTTAAACCCTCCCGAGTGACGCTAGCAAACCTCGCAGCCAGGAAATTTGTGCCCCTCCAGTTTAGGTGCAACCCGTCCTTCTTGTACAGGTCCCACCTGTCCCTGAAGAGATCCCAATGGTCCAGATATCTGAAACCCTCCCTTCTACACCAGCTGTTCAGCCACATGTTTAGCTGCACTATCTTCCTATTTCTGGCCTCACTGGCACGTGGCATAGGGAGTAATCCAGAGATTACAACCCTAGAGGTCCTGTCTTTTAACTTTCTACCTAACTCCCTAAGCTCCCCCTGCAGGACCTCGTCACTCTTCCTGCCTATGTCGTTGGTACCGATGGTTTCAGTTTTGAACTTTAGCTTTTCAAAGATCTTTGTTGCTGCACACCTGATGGAAGACCTTATCTGAAGCCTTCTACGGTTGAAGTTCTTTGAACGCCTACCCATCACAGACTGTTCAACAACGTCGCCTGGAAAGACTTCGAGTTGCATCCAACTATTTGACTTTGGGACACCTCACCAAACCAAAGAACTTCCTTCCAGATCATGACAAAGTTTTTTCATTATTCCTTTCATTCCTATGAAACAGCTGTAAACAAAAATCCATTTTTTTTCCTCCCAGTTAACTAGTTTTTGGATGTATGTGCATGTGGGCTAGGGAAAATAAGGAGCCTTAATATCTCAATTCGTATATAGATTTACATCATCATTGGTTAAGACTTTGTTTTATAATAAACAGTTAATTTTGTTGTTGAGTAAAGAAATCTGGTTGGTGTGCTTTATTCAGGGACAAATAGAGTATCTAACTGGATGCTTCAGTAACTGGGAACGTTTATTGATATGCTGTGACCTGTGGAGAAGTGGGACTGAATTAACAGTGCACTCCTCCTGCCTCGGGTATAACACAAGCCAAGCTGAACTCAACCAACTCAATAGTTCAGGTATCAAATTTGAGACCCTCTGGGTCTGTGTGGGTAAATACTACATTGAGAGGCCAGAAGTTTTCAAGAAAACTCTTAACTTGCAGTACAGCAATGGCTAACCTCCCAATTGGCACCGGTATCTTTACAGTCAGATGCTGAAACCTGATAGTTGGCCATTCTACTTTAGTTACCTACTGTGCTATTGAAAGCAAAGAGCAGCAAGATCTCCTGAAAGCCTAAACATCATTTTGCAATATTTCAGCCTCGGAAAGCAACCACTATGTGATAAGTAATTTTTTTAAATATACACTTGTAAAATAAAAAAAAAGCTCCCCATATTTAATACTGATGCTCAAACACATATCTGCAATATCCCTTTGACTTAATCAAATTATTTCTTCAAATATGATACTAAGAGCCTAAATAATTAACCTAAGATACAAGAGCAGTGAGCATCTACACAACTTAGCTCAAGGAATTGCTTTATTCTAGACAGTAGTACTAAATGGGTTTTGCACTGTCAAATTCATGAAAGCCAATTTAAACTAGATTTCAAATTAGACTTTCAAATTGGCTTCCATAATCTCACGGTAGTTCAAATGATCATGCTTCACACCATATAAATCCAAATGGAAAAGCGATGTTAATTTATAGTGTGAATAATGCCATTGGAAAGAGTAGCACCAAGATCACTGCTCTTGAGGCTCCACATTTGATTGTAATGTTTCTTATTTAATTCACATCATTGTGCAAGGTGAGCTCATCATAAATTTATGGTGCTCCTGGAACTCAGCACAACACCGGCGAATACCAGAAAATCAGGGAGTGGAGTAACCAGCACCAAGAGCTCTGAAAGGACTGCTGGTCACTCTTAAAACTATCCTGCGATCGAGGGGAATTTAGCTGGAAGCATACAAGGGGCAATGTTAGGAAAAAACTTTTTCTGATGAGGATTGTTAGGATGTGAAATATCCTACCAGAAAAAGAATGGCAGAAGCAGAATCTACGACTGCTTTGAAAGGAAAAATGGATAAGTATTTCTAAAAGGAAAAAATAAAGGATGGATAAGGGGAAAGTGGCTAGGATTATAGTGCAGACAGTGAGTCAGCCCAGGTATAACAGACCGAGGGCCTTTCCTGCTGTGAAATTTTATGATTCTATGCACTTACCACCATGAAGTATAACTCACAGTTGCCCACACACTGAGTTTCAAAAATAAAGGTGATCCTCCCCACTTCCATACCAGTGGATTGTGATGTTGCAATTGGTTGGCTAGGCACAAGAGCAGAGCTTGTATTAGAAATTTCCATTTAATTTATAGCAAGGTCTTCAACCAATTTTTAATTTCTTTAGCAAAAGCTACATATGCCAAACCTAAAGCTGGGAATGTGCAGATTTAATATGAGATAGTCGTTATCGGAGCCTCCGACTGCACTGTGAATGTGATCACCAGCCACTTCCCACCCTACAAAAAAAAGAGGAAAAAAAAGCAACTTAATTTCTTAACAACCTAAATCTCGCTCTTCACAAAATACTTGATTTTCAGTTTATTTCACATTGCTTTGGCAACTCTATAGTGCTGTAAATTAATACATTCTATTATACTTCTTGTACCCTGGTCAAATACTCTGGGCTCCTGGAAAACATTTCTCTCTCTCTCTAATGCATTGAAGGGTCTAACAAAACAACTATTAGTCTGGAACGCTAAACCCAGTTTCCAGCGGATCAAATCATTGGACAAGCTCACTCAAGGATGATGGCTGACGTAGATAGTGAAAAAGTTCAGACAGTATACTCACTCTTCTCAGAATTAAAATACGTAGATAGGGCGAAATGAATGGAGCTTCACTCTACATGTAACCATGCAATAGCAGACTTGGAAGTGACACTCAATGCTGACACTCAAATGACAAAAGTAGACGTTATGTTCAATTAGTTTAGTTTTAGTTTAGAGATACAGCACTGAAACAGGCCCTTCAGCCCACCGCGTCTGTGCCGACCATCAACCACCCATTTATACTAATCCTACACTAATCCCATATTCCTACCAAACATCCCCACCTGTCCCTATATTTCCCTACCACCTACCTATACTAGGGGCAATTTATAATGGCCAATTTACCTACCAACCTGCAAGTCTTTTGGCTTGTGGGAGGAAACCGGAGCACCCGGAGAAAACCCACGCAGACACAGGGAGAACTTGCAAACTCCACACAGGCAGTACCCGGAATCGAACCCGGGTCGCTGGAGCTGTGAGGCTGCAGTGCTAACCACTGCGCCACTGTGCTGCCCCTAATTCCCAAGCACTAACATAAACCAATGAGCAAAAAATTTCATTAAAAACCCATTATGTAATAAATTGAATCACAGCAGCATCTGTAGACCACAGGCAGTGTAATTTGCATTAAATATGAACCATATATTATCTTTACAGGCAGTTTTATAAATGGAGCTAGATTCCTACTGTCACAGCAAGTGGGTCCATTTCAATTTTGTTCCATGAAACCCAAAGTGAGTTATTTCACTTGATGTAGTCAGACACCAAGAGACATATTCCAAACAGACCCTAATTTACGCCAAAACAAACACCATTTTCAGAATTTTATCAATCCTTCAATTTTTCTTTGAGCTTTCAAATGTGAAACTTTTTTTCTGCAACATTTGTTAAAAAAAAACAGTGGCATTCACCAAACGTCAAATGTCAGCTTGGTTCCTTTCACTTCAATATGAACTTACTACCAGAGCCTTTGAAAGCACAAACAATTGAAAATGCATCCTCTATGAAAGCTTACCATTCATTCTGTCACACTTAGCATTTCCAACATTGAAACATGAAGTCTTCATATTAGCAGGTAAAGTGTTCCACCATTTATATTCGAAGCCCAACACAGGCTCTGTTCCAGCTGGACATTGTTTACATGCTATGTGAAAATTAAGTAAGAGAAACAATGTGACATATACAAATAAAACCAGTTTTTCACACATTTATATATTGTTATGGTCTTCTGTGCTTTTCCATCTTACCCATACTACACTAATCAATGTGCCCGGGTCCATTACTTCAAACTTGAGCATGTTACACATTTTTGATCTATGAAACATTACCCCTAATTTTAGAATTGTGGGTTAGGGCACTGCGTAGTCATGGAGACTATGCTATCAGGAAGGTTGCAAATGACTTTACAGAACAAAGAATACATGTTCACTTCAGGTTCTTTTTAACTTCCCTAGTTACAAAAACCTCTGGAGCTTTTCCTTAGCGGATCAGAATGACACAGAAAAAGGAGATTTTGAGAGTTCTGTTACAAAACACCAATACCAAATGCATCCAGATCACTAGTACAGCTACAACTTAGGTTCTTAGTTCACAGTTGGCACCAAAACAAAACCGACTGGTGAAAGATGGGTGGGTGAGTTCCTCAGCCTCCAACACAAATATTTCTTTCCTCCTATAATGACTCTTGCTGGGGAATAATTCTTTGGCCATCTGCAACCCTCCAGTTCTTCTCCCAAATGATCAATCCTCACACATGCAACTCGACAATGAGGGGTCACAAGCTATTCAATCACAGGGGGCCTCACAACTGAGGCCAATTCTGTTTTCACACAAAGTCCCATTTTCCAAATTACCAACTAGATGGCATCAGTAGGAATCTGGAGGTTTACCCTCTGTAACCCCAGCTGCAGCATCTCAATTGCTTTCCATATTGTGATCAGATAACACAGCATACACTGGGAATCAAATAGAAGATGCTTCAGTCTGAGTGGCTTAGGACTATATCAGGTATTGGGTTAATGGTGTTATACCCAACAACTGTTGCATTTATAAAACCATTAAAAAGGTAGATAAATAAAACAGAAGGATACTTACCACTCATTCCATCCGAAAAGGTACCAGAAGGGCACGGAGCACAGTTAGAAGTGTCATTGTTGTAGAAACCAGGGTTGCATGGCGGACACGGTTTCTTCTCTCCAGACGGAGGAAGTTTGATTGCATTTTTCATATCCTCCCTGCAAAGCTTTGGTGTTATCCATTTGTACATGACTTGAGTCTGCAACACAATTATGAAATGCTCTGTTTTCCTAGGTTCAAAGCATTTTATACATTATAGAATTAACATAATAGTAGATCTATATGACTATATTAGCCATGAGATCGCCATCTGGAGATCCAGTGCAGGACACTGGTGGGGAGGGGAGAGGAGGTAAGTTTTCAGGGCAGGGGCGGAGCAGGGTGAAACATGGTCTAGGGGGTGGTGGGAAGGGGTAAAGGTCATGGTTGATTAACGTTTGGTGTGGGGGGGGGGGGGGGGAAGGTCAGGATCACAAGGTAAGTTTTTTTTTGGGGGGGGGGGGAAAGAGGGCATGTAATAAATTTTAAAGTAATTGGAGGGACTAGCAGAGGCTCGCAATAACTTTATTCACTGTTTTACTCTCATGTTGCTTTAAAAATTAAATTACATAAAAGGGCTCCTTTAAAAATGGCATCCCGCCTGCACAATGGCGACGGACAGTGTTGCCGGTGACAGACCGGCTGCCCCTCCCTCATCATCGGGGGGTTTGGGGGGGGGGGGGGTGGGGGGGGGGGGGGGGAGGGGCGGTCTGCCTCAGCCATGTAAATGAGCCACCGAGTTTAATATTATGGCGGCTCCGCGGAGCAACGTCCGTGTGTGCAGGCCGCCAATTTTTACGGCTGCCGCCAATTACGGCAGCAGCAGCATTAAATCTAGACCGTTGACTCTGTTTTTCTCTCCACAGATGCTGCCTAACTTGCTGAGTGTTTCCTGCTTTTTCTGTTTTTGCATCACTATTTTATTTGTTCAACCCTCCTAATTAATTTGAAACATTTTTAATTGGAATTTCTAAGTATTTTAATTGATAAAATGACGAAACAGGGATATCAACAGATTTCTTACTGCCAGACTCCAAACACTATGTTCATGGTTCAACTTTAACAATCTTTAAAATCCTCACGTTGAAACATTAGGCACAGCATCAAATCACGGAGTCAATTTTAACTCCCTCCACTTGGCAGGAACGGGACAATATTGCCCAGGAAATCGCAGCGATATACTTATCGTCCCTCTCATACTCACACGGAAGGCTGAGGAACCCACCTGTTTCAGGTGAAAAGCCCTATTGTAATAAGCAAATAGGGACCTGCATAGGAACCTATTGCAATTTTGAGGCACCATTGGGCAGAGCACGAACCACAAACATTCCACCCACTGGCATCAGGTATTAAAGGGAGTGCTGTAGGCCATTCCAACACCACGCAAGTTTCTGGTTTTCTTTTATTCAAGCTTTTTGTGTGGCCAGGAGGAACATCAATACTACTGCTCCAAAAGAAATGTTATCACAAACAGACAAACCATGATAGTCAGTAACAAACATAGCATGGTTTCCTGAAGGAACGCTAGATCACTGCTGTATTTTTAAAAATAGCACACTCAATGTTTGTGTCTGGGACGTTGCATCTCCCATTTAGTAGCTCAGCGGATGTGCGAGACTAACTGCTCAATGAGGCTAGTTGCGGATATTACCTGGAATCCTTCACTGTAATCAAGTGCTCAGGACTAATTTTGTATTGGAATCAAAACAGCTGCTCCAATTCTGGCCATCAACAGATTCACATTGACTATAAAGGGGAGGTGATGGTGTAGTGGTAATGTCACTGGATGTATAATCCAGAGCCCAGGCTAATGCTCCTGGGTCAGAGGTTTGAATTCCACGATGGCAGATGGCGAAATTTGAATTCAATTAATTGTTGTAAAAACCCACCTGGTTCATTAATGCCCTTTAGGGAAGGAAATCTGCCATCCTTACCTGGTCTGGCCGACATGTGATTCCAAACCCACAGCAATGTGGTTGTCTCTTAAATGCCCTCTGAATTAGCCAAGCAAGCCAGGCAGTTCAAGGGCAATTAGGAATGGGCAATAAATGCTGGCCTAGTCAGCGATGCCCACAAATAAATAATAAAAAAAAAGTCAGTCCTTTCATTCTAGTCTACTCCTGTTTCATTAAATGCAGGTTTGATTAGGTGACTTTCCGCTAAACATTTATTGTACTTTTAGCTGGGTACTCAGAAAATTATTTTACCATCACATTTTATTTCCTTTTGTACTGGGTGTACTGTGGTCACCTAATTACGCCAAATAAGCAGCAGAATCCTGGAGAAACACTGGGGGCTTCTCAAGAACACAGCAATAAAAATTCACATCAGAAAAGTGACAAATGGGGTTTTTGCGGTTGTGTTTACTTAATGAATCAAAAATTGTAAACACATCAGACAAAACTACTGAAGCACAGGATCTACATCAAAATATTAATTGTTAAACTTTTAACATTGGTCCCATCACTTGCTTGCTGTAAAGTTATGCCTGGAGATAAATTTCAAATTAGTGACATAAGTTTATATTTATAAATGCTATTGTTAAAAAAGCAAAAAATATAGCGACCTTTTTGTCAGTATCACATCTTGTATGTATTTGAAAATAGTCTTTCTCTGTACATGGTGGACGATCTTTGCAGTCACTGGATCCTTCATCTATTGAGACAGCAATGGTAACAATGAGGTAACAATGTAATTTGGCAAACAAAAGACTTTTTACTTACTTCAGAAGTAATAATAATGGAAATTAACTGCGAAAGTATCAGTTTTGAAAATGCATAATTCTAGTAATCTATTTGTTTCTATTGTCAATTCTTAAACTTTTCAGCGATTTTAATTAGAAACCAAGTCAACTGCATCATGATCATCTAATACTGCGTTATCTACAAAGAATTCCTCCCCACACTAACAGCATTTCCATCTCTTAACGAAGAGAGGCTAGATGTCATTTCTACGTATTCTTATACCAAAGCAGTTGACAGCACCAACTCATTAGAGTCGGGAAGGAATTCAAACCCACGTCCCAGAACTTTGTGGTGCCGGGCACTTGTGTTTCAACATGCAATGTCGTCTCGTCATCCCACTAGATAATAGTTTCATTTAAACTAAAAAGTTGCAGTGATTCATTAAGATCAACCACCAAGTCTAAAAATGTAACTGCTTGATTGAATTATACTTGCTGCGTTCCAATTAATCCACTTTAGTTTGAGGACCAAAAAAAAATCAAGAATTTAGGCTGCAGAATATCTATCAAAATCAGTATGTGGGTCAAAATACTCCATTTCAAATTGTATTGAAAACTCCGAGGTGAACCTCTTTGACCAAGCTTTTGGCCATCTGCCCCAATATCTCCTTATGTGGCCTGTTGTCAAATTTTGTTTGATAACGCTCCTGTGAAGTGCCTTGGAACATTTTACTATGTTAAAGGTGCTATATAAATGCAGGTTGTTGTTGTGTCCGGATTTCGTGCTCAGTGGTGATGCAATGGCACTCCTTGCTGACCTCGAAGGAAGCTTCCCGCAAAGACTTAGCAATCTCTGTGGTGTGGATTTCTGCTTTCCCAACAGCAGTTCAAATCTGGCACCAAGTCAAGGGGATCTCCAGGCATCTGACAGCAGTGATGCCAGCAAGCCAGGTAAGCAACCAATCACATTGAAGCATTCTCACAGCAAACCAGGAAGGTAAAAGCACTGAATCCTTTACTTTTAAATTTTCAGATACTGAAATAAATGACTACGATTGGATCTGCGCATGTGCGGAATCCAGATGTTGCTGCCAATTTCAGAGGAGTCATGGGTGGTTGCTAAACGGTTTTGCTGTCATTCACACTGCAGAAATCTGGGTCGATATGTTTTTTCCCCATTATAAAAGTATCTACGTTCATTTGCAATACCAGTTACAGCTGTAGATGGTGCTGCCATAGAACTTTTCAATGTTAAAGTATTAAAACTATCTTCTTCTTCTTCTTTGGCCTCCTTGTCTCGGGAGACAATGGGTAAGCGCCTAGAGGTGGTCAGTGGTTTGTGAAGCAGCGCCTGGAGTGGCTAAAAAGGCCAATTCTAGAGTGACAGGCTCTTCCACAGGTGCTACAGATAAAATTGGTTGTCAGGGGCTGTTGCACAGTTGGCTCTCCCCTTGCGCTTCTGTCTTTTTTCCTGCCAACAGCTAAGTCTCTTCGACTCGCCACATTTTAGCCCCATCTTTATGGCTGCCCGCCAGCTCTGGCGATCGCTGGCAACTGACTCCCACGACTTGTGATCAATGTCACACGATTTCATGTCGCGTTTGCAGATGTCTTTAAAGCGGAGACATGGACGGCCAGTGGGTCTGATACCAGTGACGGGCTCGCTGTACAATGCGTCCTTGGGGATCCTACCATCTTCCATGCGGCTCACATGGCCAAGCCATCTCAAGCGCCGCTGGCTCAGTAGGGTGTATAAACTGGGGATGTTGGCCGCCTAGAGGACTTCTGTGCTGGAGATACGGTCCTGCCACCTGATGCCAAGGATTCTCCGGAGGCAGCGAAGGTGGAATGAATTGAGAGTCGCTCTTGGCTGACATACGTTGTCCAGGCCTCGCTGCCATAGAGCAAGGTACTGAGGACACAGGCTTGATACACTCGGACTTTTGTGTTCCGTGTCAGTGCGCCATTTTCCCACACTCTCTTGGCCAGTCTGGACATAGCAGCGGACGTCTTTCCCGTGCGCTCGTTGATTTCTGCATCGAGACACAGGTTACTGGTGATAGTTGAGCCTAGGTAGGTGAACTCTTGAACCACTTCCAGAGCGTGGTCACCAATATTGATGGATGGAGCATTTCTGACGTCTTGTCCCATGATGTTGAACAACCTGCCACCTGATCTTGTGTGGAGGAAAATTCCTTCTTCTGAAGACTTGAACGCATGTGAGAGCAACAGTGAGAAGAAGATCCCAAACAGAGTAGATGCGAGAACACAGCCCTGTTTCACGCCACTCAAGATATGAAAGGGGTCTGATGAGGTGCCGCTATGCTGGATTGTGCCTTTCATATTGTCATGGAATGAGGTGATGATACTTAGTAGCTTTGGTGGGCATCCAATCTTTTCTAGTAGTCTGAAAAGACCACGTCTGCTGACGAGGTCAAAGGCTTTGGCGAGATCAATGAAAGCAGCGTAGAGGGGCATCTGTTGTTCGCGGCATTTCTCCTGTAGCTGACAAAGGGAGAACAGCATGTCAATGGTGGATCTCTCTGTCCGAATGCCACACTGTGCCTCAGGGTAGATGTGCTCGGCCAGCTTCTGGAGCCTGTTTAAAGCGACTCGAGCAAAGACTTTCCCCACTATGCTGAGCAGGGAGATTCCACGGTAGTTGTTGCAGTCACCGCGGTCACCTTTGTTTTTATAGAGGGTGATGATATTGGCATCGCGCATGTCCTGTGGTACTGTTCCCTCATCCCAGCACAGGCAAAGCAGTTCGTGCAGTGCTGAGAGTATAGCAGGCTTGGCACTCTTGATTATTTCAGGGGTAATGCCGTCCTTTCCAGGGGCATTTCCACTGGCTAGAGAATCAATGGCATCACTGAGATCCGATTTTGTTGGCTGTACATCCAGCTCATCCATGACTGGCAGAGACTGGGCTGTATTGAGGGCAGTCACAGTGACAACATTTTCCCTGGAGTACAGTTCTAGGTAGTGCTCCACCCAGCAGTCCAATTGCTTGCATGGTCACTGATTGCATCCCCTGATATAGATTTGAGGGGAGCGATCTTTTTGATGGTTGGCCCAAAAGCTCTCTTAATGTCATCATACATTCCTCTGATGTTTCCAGTGTCGGAGGCCAGCTGAATACGACTGCATAGGTGTTGCCAGTAGTCATTTGCGCAGCGCCTAGCTGTTCTTTGTGCAGTGCTTCTGGCTGCTTTAAGTGCTACGGATGTTAACTTGCTGGGGGCTTTCTTGTAGTTCAACAGTGCAATGTGCTTAGCGGCTATGACAGGTTCCAGCTCTTCAAAGAGCGATTGAAACCAGTCTGCATTCCGCTTCATACGTTTGCCATAGGTGGTCATGGTTGACTCATAGATGGCGTCTCTGATGTGGGCCCACTTGGTCTCAGCATCTGCTGTCGGAGTGTTTTGAAGGGCTTTTTCAAGTGAATTTAGAAACTTATGTAACAGCTGTGGATAAGAAATTCTGCAATATTATCTCTTTGGCCTCCTTGTCTCGAGAGACAATGGGTAAGCGCCTGGAGGTGGTCAGCGGTTTTATTATACAATACAAAATTATACAATAACTATTATTTTGAGCATGTTTAGTCAAATAAAAATTCTGGCTGCAATTGCAGGCTATGGCCACTGGGTGACAGTGTCGACCAACTTCCACACAAGTCACTTTTTAAATATATTTAATTTTATCTTCTGCTTCTCCAGCCCACTCAGTGCTCCCCTGAAGGCATCGACAAAACCTGCAGTACAGGCCCTTCTCTATCCCTGAACCCACTAACCCTTTATATATATATATATATATATATATATATATATATATATATATATATATATATAAACATTTGAAATAAAATTTGCCTCCACCCTCAGGACCTCCTCACTCTTGCTCCAGCTCCTGTTGTAATTAATCATTATCTGTTAGGTTGTACGGCCACTATCTCGAATCCAGCTCCCTGTGTTGCTGCTCTCAATGCACCCAGCCCGGCCCTGCTTGTGCAGGAAACGTACCAGTGCCGGAACCATCTCCGACTGCAGGGAGGGCAGGCCAAGCAAGAACCCTTCGTATGTTATTTCATTTTCCAACCAGATTTTCTACTTTCAGATTTTTTTTTTTGCTGCATTTACCAAAGGGAAGAGTGACCAGGATAATAAAAATCAGGTATTTTTTTTTATCATCAAAACTCAAGGGAAGAAGCTCACCACCACCTTATCAAGGGCAATTAGGGATGGGCAATAAATGCTGGCCTGGCCAAAGACACTCACATCCCAACAACAAATTTAAAAAAAAAAGAGCTCAACAAATGCAAAATAACAAACCCACAATTATTTTTGCAGTTCATGGGCAATTGAAGCTTGCACTGCAGAAAGTTCCTCAGCAGAAACAGAGATACACCAGCTACCAAACACTGCACAGGCACTAAGCTGGAGGTGGAAAATTCAGTTGAGATAGTGCAACAGGTGCAGAGAAAGGAAAAGTAAGCCTTTTGTTTTTCAATTTTTTTTTAAATCTCAAGGGTAGATACTTTTGTGGGGAAGAGGAGGTCTCTAGAGTGTAACAATTATTTTATTTATTGTGACATAAATGCATGCATTTCCCCATCTTTAAAACTTTGTGACTAGGTAGCAAGAATATTATACAAGGCCACAGTTGTGCTTAAAGGTTAAAAACACTGAGTGTTCTACTTTAAATACACAATTTCATGAGCTACTTAATCATTTCAAAATTCTTCTAAGTGTAGAACTCGCCTCAAATCTCGACTTCTTGCTAGAATTTAAATGCCGAAACTCGGATCAGCAGTTGGATGTGCATCACATCAGTGATGTTATCACACAAGTTATTGCATATTATGGGATGGATTTTAAGTGCCTGCCACCAGGAGCGGCGGTGAGCAAAAAAAAATGGCGACCAGCATGCGCGGGCCACGAATCGAAATATTCCGGTTGGCCTGTCCCCCCCCACCCCGCCCAATCACGGGAAGGGGGCAGGCTGTCCGTCCCTGGCAATGGCATCAGCCGCCTGTTTGCAAGCGTTGGCACCATTTTTAAAGGGGAGCTAGCCCTGCCGGCTCATTTATTTATTTTTTTAAAAAGGTAAATCCCCCACTGTTCCTATCAAAAATCTATCACCCCTTTCCCACCCCCCCAATTATAAAATTAAGTATTTGCCCTTTTCCCCCCAAAACACTTACCTTTCTAACATGACCTCCCCCAACACCCTCCCAACCAAACTGAACAAACCAAACATCATCCCCTACACCCATGATGAAAATTTGACCCCATTCCCCCACTGCACTAAAAATCTTACGTTTGTTCCCTCCACTCCCCCCCCTTCCCCACCACTGTGGTACCTGCTTTCCCCAGACAGGGCAGTGAAGGTGTGTGAGTGCCGGCCGCTGCTCATAAGATCACAGCCCGACTATAGGATTGCAGTTAAGTATCCATTTAATGTATCCATTTAATTAAATTAATTAACATATGTAAATCCACGTCCCGTTGCCCAGCGACAGGAGGCCGTCACGGAGCCTCACTGCCACCAGGATGATCGGGCCTGGCAGTCCTGGTGTCGGACTCCATGATGAGCCACTACCGGAACAATCTTCCGGTTTCCCACACCATGGAGCCCGATGTCAGGAACGCTGTAAAATCCCAGCCTACACGTGTTACGTAAATATGTATCGTGCAACATGCGTGGTGATGTCACTAACACAATGCATTTCAGAGCCAATGAAAACCAGAGACAACTCAGAATTCCTCAAGTGACAATCAGGAGAGATTATTTTCTTTAAAATCGATCCACCAACCCATGAAAAATCCAGGAATTTATGGTGAGGAATCTGTAAAAAGCAATTTTAATTATACCCATTGAAACTATGAAGCAACTGTACCTGAAAACTGCTTTGTTTCATCACATTTCTGGCAGGAACTAGCCCCTCGTCCAGAAAATGTATTTCTAGGGCAAGGTTTGCAGACTGACGAACCAGCAACATCACTGAAGGTACCAGGTTTACACAGGAAGCATTCCGATGTATAAGCTACACCTGTTCAAAACAACGTGAGACATTCATCAGACATACTTTAAAACACTTGCTTCCTGGTTGGTCTGAAGGAACCGCTAGGCATTTGCAAACTAAACGTTAGGATAAAGCTTGGGCTATTTTTGTATCGCATGCTATGGGATTCCTGAGTTTGAAAGGGAAGTGCTCCACTGAAACATTGATCTGTGAAAAGTGCCTCTCTCTTTCCCTCCTGCCCCCAACTTCGCCCCCCCCCCCCCCCCCACCCACCCCCCACACCCAGCTCTCTCTCTCAAACCCCCTCCATCTGAAAATTTCACAAAAGGTTTCGGGCCATCAGCAGAGCCGAATTATTAATGGACAATCAAAAATATTTAGAGCCACCAGAACATGTGGAACAGCCTGAGCTCCGCAGTTCACTGATTCTGACCCGGCTGTCGTCATCCTGAGCAAGATTCTAGTTAGAATAACTTTGAAGATCCAAGAGCACAGCTTGCACTGGACAAGTAATTCAGCACCAAGTGTTACTAAAACCTCCAACAATCATTTTTAGGATTATGAGTTGGCGAAAATTGGAGAGCAGCCTCGAACTTTTCTCTAGATAGCTGCAGCGATAGGGAATGGAGAGAAATTTGAACCATGAAAGGCTCACTTTGAATTGTGTTTTTGAATAAGATTAGTTCCATGGCAGCTATAAAGCTGTCTTGAGAACAAAGTGTTGGGAATACGCAGCAGTCTGGTAGCATCTGTGTCGAGAGAAACAGAGTTAACGTTTCAGGTATGTGACCCTTCATCCGAACTGGCAAAAGTTAGAAATGAGCAAGTGAAAGGAGAGGTGGGGGCAGAGAAGAAGAACAAGAAAGAAGGTCGGTGATAGAATGGAGGAGGAGAGATTAAACGATAGAGATGTCAAGGAACAGAATCAAATGGAGTGCTAAATAGTTGTAGCGAAAGTCAAAGCATGAGTCCATAGAGAGTGTTAATGGCAGAATAATGAACAGCTCCATACAAAAGCAAAAACATGAAAAACAAGTTTAAGACTAGAACATGGTTAAAAAACGATTTTAACATTTTTTTTTAAAGAAAATAACAAATAAAAATAAGTAAACAAAAAATAATGGGGCTCATGGTCTGAAATTATAATATTGATTCCAGCAGGCTGTAGTGTGCCTAATTGGTTGATGAGATGCTGTTCCTCGAGCTTGCGTTGATGTTCGCTGGAACACTGCAGCAATCCTAGGACAGAGATGTGGGCATGGAAACAAGGTGGTGAATTAAAATGGCAAGTAACCGGAAGCACAGGATCATGCATGCGGACCGAGTGGAGGTGTTCTGCAAAGCGGTCACCCAATCTGCTTTTGGTAGAGGAGACCACACTGTGTGCAGTGAATACAGTATACTAAACTGAAAGAAAAACAGGTAAACCGCTGTTTCGCCTGAAGGCGTGTTTAGGGCCTTGGATAGTGAGGAGAGAGGAGGTAAAAGGGCAGGTTTGCATAGGAAGGTGTCGTGGGAAGGGGACGAGGTATCAGGGGTGATGGAGGAGTGGGCCAGGGTGTCGTGGAGGGGACAATCCCTTCGGAATGCTGACAGAGGAGGGGAGGGGAAGATGTGTTTGGTGGTGGCGTCACACTTTTTTTTTTTAATTTATTCATTCATGGGATGTAGACATCACTAGATAGGTGATTGCCCATCCCTAATTGCCCATTGGGGAGGTGGTGGTGAGCTGCCTTCTTAAACTGCTGCAGTCCTTGGGGTGTAGGTACACCCACAGTGCTGTTAGGAAGGGAGTTCCAGGATTTTGATCCAGCGACAGTGAAGGAACGGTGATATAGTTCCAAGTCAGGATGGTGTGTGACTTGGAGGGGAACTTGCAGGTGGTGGTGTTCCCATGTATTTGCTGCCCTGGTCCTTCTAGTTGGTAGAGGTCACGGGTTTGGAAGGTGCTGTCTAAGGAACCTTGATGCATTGCTGCAGTGCATCTTGTAGATGGTACACACTGCTGCCACTGTGCGTCGGTGGTGGAGGGAGTGAATGTTTGTAGATGGGGTGCCAATCAAGCGGGCTGCTTTGTCCTGGATGGTGTCGAGCTTCTTGAGTGTTGTTGGAGCTGCACCCATCCAGGCAAGTGGAGAGTATTCCATCACACTCCTGACTTGTGCTTTGTAGATGGTGGACAGGCTTTGGGGAGTCAGGAGGTGAGTTACTCGCCGCAGGATTCCCAACCCTTGATCTGCTCTTGTAGCCACAGGATTTAAGGGAAATGTCCCAATACAAGACTTACAAAATGTGAAGCTGGCTATAAATGCATCCCATAGTATTTCTGAATGATAAAAAGTCAAGTGATGAGACAAATTAATTTTCAAATTTGTCACTGCCGTTACGAGGATGACACAATCCTCATGTTGAATTGATAGATTTTGGAACAAAAATACGTCACCTTTTTTTATTTATTAATTGGATGTGGGCATCACTGGCAAGGCCAGCATTTATTGCCCATCCCTAATTGCCCTTGAGAAGGTGGTGCCGAGCCTCCTTCTTGAATAAAACTGAGTGGCTTGCTAGGCCATTTCAGAGGGTATTTAAGAGTCAATCACATTGCTATGGGTCTGGTGTCACATGTAGGCCAGACTGGGTAAGGACAGCAGATTTCCTTCCCTAAAGGACATTAGTGAACCAGATAAAGTTTAACAATAATCGGGTAGTTTTATGGTCGCCATTACTGAGACTAGCTTTTTATTACAGGTTTATTTAATGAATTGGATTTAAATTTCCCAGCTACCTTGATGGGATTTGACGTCTGAATTACTAGCCCCATAACATAACCACTATGCTATCATACCCTTAAAGAAGAAACACGACTTGATTACAGGGAAGAAAAGCTAAAGTTTGTGGAGCTGTTATATCGTTTCCAATTTGATTCTCAAACCTGTAAGACATATGGTCTCAGTGATGCTTCCATAGCCTGGTGATGACCAGGAAGTAAACTGAAGAAAATCCTAAACAGATAGAATTCACAACCTACATAAATCTATAAATTACACAATAATTCCCAACATATATTGACACACAAACAATCTGAACAATACATCATAAATCCAAGAACTTGGCTTGTTTATATACAAGAAAATCTTTGGTCAGGAATCTTGGAAATCATACCTTCAATATGGATGTTTTTCAAAAGAACTGGTTTGGCCATTTTATCACCGAAAATAATTCCTGTGGTTCTCCAATACAGGACATTTGTGCCAGTCTTCAAATTCACCTACACAAACATTTGTTCAAGGAATTAAAGCATCTTTTCATTTTCAGTCGCAATTTACACTTTGTGCTTTCTTAAAGGTTAAGTTTCCATAACAGTAGAATGCTTGAAGGACTATTAAATCTACTTCAATTATTTCAAATGACCACTTTTTTTTCTATGCTATATTTCAACGTCAGCAGGACTATCTTAAGGGTTGCATGCAGGGTGGATGGTAATGGAACTGATTGTTCACCAGTTGTGAGAAATGGTACATATTCCAATTCATCCGGGCCATGACACTTTTTTTTCACTTCCAATCGGAACTTACCTTATAATCATTGCCTAAAAGATCTGAAGTCAGTCACTCAGCCTAGACAAGAACCAATCAGTCCTGTATTAACTTGGCTGCATTGGCTCCCAACCTGCCTCAAATTTAAATCCAACTATGGTCTCACCCCTTCTCATCCCGAACCACTACAGCCCCAGCCCCTAAATTCTTCATCCTTCTGACTCTAGCCTTGGGTCTCTCTCTCTTTCTCTGATCCAGACCCTGAAAACCCTATAAAGTTTGCAAGTTGGTCTGAACAGACACAAATAATTTCTCATCAAGAGACATCCTCCTCAAGTCTAGACACACAAGGAGAACCTGTTGCACAGAAAATGTCCTCTTCATTTCTCCCCCAGCACAATGCCACAGTATGGAAAGAGGGGAACTTAGCCCCATGTCAAATTTAAATATCCTTGTAGATGCTGCAACACAAGATCAACAATGTACAGCTGACTAAATTACAATAGGTTGCAGTATTACATTGTGCAGTTGTTGCAACATGTTCCTCTCTGCTTGATGAGATCTACGGACTCTCAACTCCTTTCGTCCTCTTCTTTACAGACGTCTAGACAGTCAGATCGAAACCTTCATCTAAATGTTAGGACTTCATCCATGCAAAATAGTGAACTATTAAAGATTTCATGATTGGTAACGTCTACAGACTACAAGAGTTTACTCGCTCCCTCATTCAAAGGATCAAAGAGTTTTGCTCTTTATTCTACAATGGAGTTATTTTTTGGACATCAGTGTGATGTCTGCACCCTGAAATATCTGGTTATGTTCAGCCGTGCTGTCTTAAACTGAGCCATGCATCCTCGGTTATTGATGGGTTTCCTGTTTCTATTAAATTTATCCGTTTTTTTGAAAGAAACTTTTGACAATTTTTTGATCAATGATGACTCAAACCTTTCAACACCCCTTCATTGCAAGAGATCTTTCTTCAGGGCCAAAAAATCTGATGCATTATATGAGTAAATAAAGTGTCTTCCCTTTATCAGCTGTTTACATAAATCATACAGATTACTGGCTAACGTCCAATTAAATCGATCATTTAAAAAAATCGGCATTCAAATGGATTCACTAACTTAAAGGCAGAAACAAAAGATTTGGTGCATCAAACTTTTCAGTGTTATTAGCTCAGTCTTAAATGCGTAAGGTCACCAAATCGCTTGAAATTTAACATTCCAAATATGTCCCTGACCCATTTCAGAATTTTGCACTCCTTACATTTGTTTAGAAGTAATGTTAACACCTCTCTCTCCACAATTGCTTTTCCACTCACCAAAATATTGTCATTTAGACTGTTCTACATTAGCCCAGAAAAAGATCTGTGTAGTATCTTCCATTGAAAGTGAAACACAGTTCAGCATTATTCACAATAAACTTTCTTTTACCATATCACTCCGGAGCATTATTTTTAACATTTTTTTTGTTGCAATGTATTTAGAATAGTCAAGTGCTACTGTAAGACTTACTGAATGACCCCTCCATTCATCACTTTCTGTTAAACGCATCCATTTTTGATCTGTTGTTTCTGTATCTTGACACTGATCATTTTGCACCTGTGAATAAAGCATTTGTAATAAAGAACAACAGAAATAATGATCTCCACATTTCCTTTCACCACTTCAAATAAAAATATTTTTCAGACAGGGTATAAACATTTGCAACTAATTTCATAGATTATAGAGTTAAGAATATTGACAAAATAAGATTTTGCGCTAATCCAATGACTCAGTACGTTTATACTGGTCACTAACAATGAAGATCCCAGGTATGATTCCTGGTCTGTATTGAGTTAACTGATCTCAGTTGGACATCAGCAGAGACAATACAATTGGTCTCAATGTTCCTGATAGATAGAGACAGCAATTGACTGCGGTTCCTATTCATTTTCCATGCTGGAAATGCACAACATCAGGTGAGGACAGTAGCAAGCGGTCATAATTCACCAACTAGCCTTACACATCAATAATGACCACTTGATTGAGGTGCCCAAAGAGGAGTCAACACCTACAGGAAGGGAGTGTTAAACGCTTGAAGGTGTTCACTCTTTTTGGGTGAGAAAAGCAAGGGGGATAAAGGGAACATTTTATTCTGTAAGGCATGTCTTCTCTTTCTAATGCAACCCTTTTTGTTTTATCTTAATTTCCCCATCAAATGTAACGCTGCCGTGGACTGAAGTCAAATCGCCGCAATTCTTGGTCTCTGAGGAGGAGCAGAGGCAGAATAATTCCCAAGTGGTGCCTTGCTGGCCATTCTGACTGAAGGTCCCCCCCCCCCCCCCCTACAATTAAATGACCTTGACCTCAGGATGTGGAACGGTGTCAGAGCCACAGCAGACTGGTAACTGCGAATCCCACAGCACTGCATTGACAGCTGAGCAGGATCTCATGCATTTGGGACTTTAAGCATTGAACGATTGAAGGGTGAACCCTTCTCAAAAAACACAATTCTTCAACGGACTCTGTTACATACATATACCTAAACCATGAGAATTTTACAAACAATAAAAAAATATTCTAACAACCCACAAGTAATGCGTAATCATATTTTTAGCTGCATCACTAATGATCTTGAAAATACCAGAACTGACCCATTATGTTACAGAAAGGGCAAAAAATGTTTTTTTTTAAATTAATTTTGTGATAGCTCAGTATTGGATTTCTACATTTACCTGGATTGTCTAAATCTGCATCCACTGAAAGCTTATCCCCAATGATATCCTCTGTGCATTTTTCTCATAACTGTCTAGGCTCTGTGTAGTTAAGCCAGGTTATCCAGTTATGATAGTTACAATTCTGAAAAAACCATGGAATCTAAGTCTATATCCCAGTGACTATAACTCATCTTCAATGTTGTTTGCGATTTATATACTAGTCTACATGTAGGAAACAAATGATATTGCGTGACTCATCACATAGTCTCACCATACTCCTAAAATAAAAACCATTAGCAACTAATATAAACAACTTAAAAGGATTGAATTGGTAATTCTTAACAAAAGAGTGCCTGGACAGTGATGAGAAAAATGCGCAGGGTGGTATCATTGGGGATAAGCCTTCTGTAGATTCAGATGTAGACAATTAAAAAACTGCGTTTTAGGTACTATAATATAGAAATGATGGCAAGTATGCCACAATAAATAGTACTACATTGAGCCGAGCACTGCAATAGCCGTCTTGCCCCACAGTTAGAGTGCTGTAGGTTCAAACCCCATTCCAGAGAATACTTCAGTATATTGTCTAAGGTATCGTCCTTCAGATGAGACATTGAAACTTTTTAGATGAGCATAAAAGATCCCAGAACAGCAGAGTTCTCCCAGTGTCCTGCCATCATTTATTATTAACAAAACAGATTAACTATCATCTATCTCAGTGTTATTGATGCAGCCTTGATGTGTGCAAATTAATAGCTGTTTTTGATTAGGTAACTGACTACACTTTGAAATAATCCACTAGCAGTGAAGTGCTTTAAAACATCCTGTGGACATCAAAGGCGCTATATAGATGCAAGTTCTTTCGTTACCACACAGTATATTGGTTCTACAGTAATTTAACTTTCACAATTTAAGAAAAAAAATGTATTTATGGGACTGGACTTACAAAAAACTCAAAAAAGATACTGTTATCCAGATACTGATAATCAAAATCAACACTTCCTGGTTTCTTCAAGTGTACCGAATAGATGAGGGAAACTGTGCAGTCATCTCTGTTCGAAGCAATATAACTCCCTTGTGGAATCCAGGAAGACCTGTAAAAGGAGCATTTATTTAGAAGAAAAATTACTCCAAATGATAAAAGACAGTTTAGTTTAGAGATACAGCACTGAAACAGGCCCTTCGGCCCACCAAGTCTGTGCCGACCATCAACCACCCATTTATATTAATCCTACACTAATTCCATATTCCTACCACATCCCCACCTGTCCCTATATTTCCCTACCACCTACCTATACTAGGGGCAATTTATAATGGCCAATTTACCTATCAACCTGCAAGTGTTTTGGCATGTGGGAGGAAACCGGAGCACCCGGAGGAAACCCACACAGACACAGGGAGAACTTGCAAACTCCACACAGACAGTACCCAGAATTGAACCCGGGTCGCTGGAGCTGTGAGGCTGCGGTGCTAACCATTGTGCCACAGTGCCGCCCATAAAGTGTAAAAGCCAGGTCTCTTTTTTAGGAAGTTTCCTTGAGACAACCATGAGGCGAAAACACATTTTAGTTTAATGGAATGCATTACTTTTGAGAGGGACTGCGTACTCTCTCGTCAAGGCTTACTCGCAGTAGGAAATTCAAAATAATATTTGTGTAAGTTTTGAATTGTTTAATTTGCCGTTTCGCTGCTACATGACTGTAGTACAATCACCTTACACAGAGGTCACAACACTGCAAGGGTGCAAGAAGGGTACAAACAAAGACTACAGCATGAGTGAATTTATTTGAAAAAAGAAACAGGTTGATGTTTAAAAAAAAAATTTCCTCACCTAGCTCGAGTTTAAAAGATAAATGGGATAAGGTGTGAATAAAGACCGGCTGATTTCATTTAATGATGGGGAAATCCATCTCAGCGTGTTTCCAACACAAAATGGCGATCTCCTCAGATGTTTCAAAGTAACGAAGGGGTTAAGTCATTCATTTATTTCAAGGGAAAAAAACTCTGCTAAGACAGATCTCTATGAAACCAAAGAATTAACTCCCTATTTTACAAGTGAATGCACATCTGAACACTCCAGCGTTCCCCGCACCCGCTTCCACCACCTCCAGAAATACCAACTAAAATGGGATCAACAATATAGCCTTCAATGTGGAAAAATGACACAAGGCTCTTCACTGAGGTCTAAGGAAAAAAACTGGCCAAGCCAAATACAAACATTATTACTAAGATTAAATCTTGTAAGAGTAATTCAATAACCAGGACTATTGTGAGTTACCACTCCTTTCAAACACAAAGACTTAGATTCCCCATTGGAAGCAATGTTTCTGCTCCATCTACAATATGTTTACTCAAAACCTGATGATCAGAACAGTTGGACCAAAATACGGTCTGCTCCCATAGAGTTATACAGCACAGAAACAGGCCCTTCGGCCCATCGTGTCCGTGCCGGCCATCAAGCATCTATCTATTCTAATCCCATTTTCCAGAATTTGGCCCATGGCCTTGTACGCTATGGCGTTTCAAGTGCTCATCTAAATAATTCTTAAATGTTGAGGGTTCCTGCCTCTACCACTTCTTCAGGCAGTGTATTCCAGATTCCAACCACCCTCTGGGTGAAAAAGTCTTTCCTCAAATCCCCTCTAAACCTCCTGCCCCTTACCTTAAATCTATGCGCCCCGGTTATTGACACCTCCACTTAGAGAAAAAGTTTCTTCCTATCTACCCAATCTATGCCCCTCATAATTTTGTATTAAGGTCCCCCCCTCGGCCTTCTTTGCTTTAAGGAAAATAACCCTAGACTAGCCAGTCTCTCTTCACAGCTGAAATGCTCCAGCCCAGGCAACATCCTGGTGAATCTCCTCTCAGTTTTACTCGTGAAAATACATTTGGTAATAGGCTTAATAGAAAAGCAAATAAGCTGCACAGGAATATAAATTAGCTTCTGCACAAATCATGGCTAAAATGTTGGTTACTAAGTGAATAAGAAAATACAGAAATGCAACTGATTACAAAAGAATTTGTATGAACTGTCAACACAGATAGGGAGGAACAATAACCTGTCGCTCGTTTACTTACGAGTTACAATTGTCACTGCTGCTTGCTATATCTTCGACAAAGGTTGCCACAGTAGAAAATCCAAGTGGCAAAGTATCCCATTCATCAAATCTAATGCCACTGCCCAACGAGTAACTGCCTGCTGCACATTTACTGCAGGTCTGGTTTAATAGTTCTAGAAATTCCCCAGATCCACAAGAAAAGGCTGGAAAACAAACAAAAAAGAAGACAATTGCAAATCACAACTTTTCTACTCTCTGATCAACAGGACATATTCAACACTACAAGTTTAAAAACTGAAATAAAAGCAAAATACTGCAGATGCTGGAAATCTGAAATAAAAACAAGAAATGCTGGAACCACTCAGCAGGTCTGGCAGCATCTGTGGAAAGGGAAGCAGAGTTAACGTTTCGGGTCAGTGACCCTTCTTCGGAACTAGCAAATATTAGAAATGTCAAAGGTTATAAGCAAGTGAGGTGGGGGTGGGGCAAGAGATAACAAAGGAGAAGGTGTAGATTGGATAAGGCCACATAGCTAACCAAAAACTGGTTCACTACGGAGAATATTAAAGCAGCCTTACAGTCAGCTTCATCAATTCAAAACAAGTTCAACCCACCACTGGCAACTACAGGGAGGTGCAAGAATTATCTAGTAGTTATAATGGGGGCTTTACATTATTCTGCCAACTGTGCAACAGCCCCAACAAACAAATTTCTCTGCAGCACCTGTGGAAGAGCCTGTCACTCCAGAATTGGCCTTTATAGCCACTCCAGGCGCTGCTTCACAAACCACTGACCACCTCCAGGCGCGTATCCATTGTCTCTCGAGATAAGGAGGCCCAAAAAGAAAAGAAAGACATTATTCTAATATAGACTGGGATAATGTAAAGTGCAGAAAGGGCGAAGAGATTATGAAGTGTGTTCAGGAGAGTCAGGCTGAATATAGAAAGTTCGGGGGGAAATGAAAAAGAAATGAGAAGCAAAGAGAGAGTATGAGAGACTGGCAGCTAACATGAAAGGGAATCAAAATCTTCTATAGGCATATAAAATATAAAAGGGTGCTAAATGGAGGAGTGGGGCCGATCAGGGATCAAAAAGGGGATTTACACATGGAAGCAGGGGTCATGGCTGAGGTACCAAATGAGTACTTTGCGTCTTTACCAAGGAAGATGCTGCCCAAGTCATAGTGAAAGAGGAGGTAGTTGAGACACTGGATAGGCTAAAAATTGATAAAGAGAAGGTATAAGATAGGCTGGCTGAACTTAAAGTTGATAAGCCACCAGGACCAGATGAGATGCATCCAAGGATACTTAGGGAAGTAAGGGTGGAAAATTTCAGAGACATTGGCCATTATCTCTTTAATCCACTTTTGATACAGGGGTGGTGCCAGAGGACTGGAGAATTGCAAATGTTACCCCCTTGTTCAAAGAAGGGTATAAGGAGAGGCCCAGCAACTACTGGCCAGTCAGTTTAACCTCCATGTTGGGAAAGCTTTTAGAAACAATAATTCGGGACAAAATTACTTGGACAAATGTGGATTAATTAAGAAAAGACAGCACAGATTTGTTAAGGGCAAATCGTGTTTAACTACCATGACTGAGTTTTTTGATGAGATAGAGGGTTGATGTGGTGTACATGAGCTTCCAAATGGCATTTGATAAAATGCCACATAACAGGCTTGTCAGCAAATTTAAAGCCCATGGAATAAAAGGGACAGTTGCAACATGGATACAAAGCTGGCTGAGTGACAAGAAACAGAGAGTAGTGGAGAACGGTTGTTTTTCGGACTGGATGAAGGTATATAGTGGGGTTCCCCAGAGATTGGTGTTAGGACCCCTGGTTTTCTTGATATATATTAAAGATCTAGACTTGGGGGTACAGGGTACAATTTCAAAATTTGCGGATGACACAAAACTTGAAAGTATTGTGAACTATGAGGAGGATAGTGATAGACTTCAAGAGGACATAGGCTGGTGGAATGGGCGGACAAGTGGCAGATGAAATTTAATGCAGAGAAATGTGAAATGATTCATTTTGGTATGACGAATGAGGACGGGCAATATAAAGTAAAGGGTACAATTCTAAAGGAGGTGCAGGAGCAGAGGCATCTGCAGGGTATATGTAAACATATCACTGAAGGTAGCAGGGCAGGTTGAGAAAGCAGTTAATAAAGCACAAGGGATCCTGGGCATTATAAATAGGGGCATAGCATAGAAAAGCAAGGAATTGATGATGAACCTGTAGAAAACACTGGTTCGGCCTCAACTGGAGTACTGTGTCCAATTCTGGGCATTAGACAGGGTGCAGAAAAGATTCACAAGAATGTTTGCAGAGTGAGGAACTTCAGCTACATGGATAGACTGGAGAAGATGGGGCTGTTCTCCCTGGAGAGGAGACGATCAAGAGGAGATTTGATAGAGGTGCTGAAAATCATGAGGGGTCTGGACAGAGTAGATCGGGAAAAACTGTTCCCTTTGGCAGAAGGGTCAAGGACCAGAGGACACCGATTTAAGGTGATTGGCAAAAGAAGCAATGGCAACACAGGGAAAAACTTTTATACGCAGTGAATTGTTAGGAGCTGGAATGCACTGCCGGAGAGTGTGGTGGAAGTAGGTTCAACTGAGGCTTTCAAAAGTGAATTGGATAATTATCTTCAGAGAAAAATTTTGCAGGGTTACAGGGAACAGGTGGTGAACTGGGACTAGCTGAGTTGCTCTTGCAGTGAGCCAGCACGGGCACAATGGGCTGAATGGCTGTGCTGTAACCATTCCATGATTCCATTCAGATTTTGAGACTGCATCTGCATCTGTAGGGCTGTACAAAGGTAACCAAGCCCAAGAACATTTAAGCTGTTCACCAACGCAGCCCTCAGCCCTCTTTGGTTAGAGAGATGCAGGGATGGAAGACTATCAGTGCTTGCATGTTAATTGCACCATTTGAATATTTTGCACATTGAAGATCTTGCAACTGCATTTGTATTTTTCAAAACAAATCAGTGATGGTTCAAGGCCGGTGATGCAGGACACCGCCAAGACTGAAGATAGTAAATGCAGAAGACAAGATAAGTCACCTGGCAGTGATTAGATGAAGCTAAGCTTGAGTTTAAATCCTGAAGGGCGTTTCAGAAAAGAAAGGGTTGGCAGAGGTGATGTTCCGGAGCTTGTGACGTCCTGGGAAAGAGAGGAGTATGCTGTGTCATGATTTCAATAAAGTGTGGATGTAGGGAGGAGACACAGCAGGGTATTAGGAGCTTAAAAGTGACTTTTTTTTTTAAAAAGCATCGTTAGAGAAAGTCTACAGTATTTCATCAACCTGAAACATTGGTCAGAATTTTACCAGCATGCCATGGGTCCCGCCACCAGAGCTAAAAATTGGTCCCGAGCCCACACAGGTGACAGAGGGACCGCAGAGGCGATTTTACCGGTGGCAGCCAATTAAGAGGCCACCGCCGGGACTACCGTCCAATTAAGGGCAGAGGTGTGCCTCTCTGAGCTGCTGGTCCAGTCAGAGTGTCAGTAACTCTGCAGTCTTGCAGCATCACCCATACAGGCGGTCGCTTATGAGGCTGCATATTGAGGCTCCCTCACAGGTACGTGATTTTTTATAACGCACTGGGCCAAGGCAGACAGGCCTTGGCAATCGGAGGGGTGAACCCTCCAGCAGTGGCACAGGGCCAAAGGGACAACCATTGTTGCGAGTGGGCCCCTCCATAGGGCACGGAGCCTCCAGAAAGGAAGGTCGGGCTAGGAAGCCACTGGGAGGCTGTCTCGATTCACTGGCGGATTCACCAGGCGGCAAAGGGGGCTGTTCAGATATCGGTAAAAACCCGGCAGGGTCATGAAATGGCTGTTAATAGGCTGACCACCTCCTGTCGCTGAGTGGCCCAGCCTCTGCCATTCGCACTTTGATAATATCCCACGGCAGCAGGAACACATTGGGCTCTCTTCCTAATGCCTTCCACCGGCATTTGATCACCCGGCCAGTGGGCTGGTAAAATTCAGCCCATTAACTCTGTTTCTCTCTCCACAGATGCTGCCAAACCTATAGAGTCATAGAGAGATACAGCACCGAAACAGGCCCTTCAGCCCATACTAATCCTACATTAATCCCATTTTCCCTTCCACATCCCCACCTTCCCTCAATTCTCCTATCACCTACCTACACTAGGGGCAATTTTTTTTTTTTTTTTACAATGGCCAATTTACCCATCAACCCGCAAGACTTTGGCATGTAGGAGGAAACCGGAGCACCCGGAGGAAACCCACGCAGTCACAGGGAGAACTTGCAAACTCTGCACAGGTAGTACCCAGAATCGAACCTGAGTCCCTAAGAGTGGTGAGGCTGCGGTGCTAACCACTGCGCCGCCCGAAAATATATGCAAGTGATTTTACTCACTCGTATCCTGCTGAGTATTTCCAGCATTTTCTGTTTTTAGTTCATTTTATGAGGAGCCTGGCATTAGCTTTGAACAAACGTTAGCTAATTTAAGATAAACTCTTCATTTTCTATGCTCAGTTTTGCAGTAGTTAATGTCAATTTCAATATCCATCATTCTCTTTGGGAATAAATCATTCTGACACTAAAGTTCAATTAGTCCAGGCAGTCGATTCACAAAGGTTTATAATGATTATTGCATCTCAGTTACATCTAGCTCTCTCTATTCCTATAAATATTATCAAATTATGAATAGAAAAATGAATACTTTTTCAACAGATTAATACAAAATACTCTCCACCAAATAGAATAGTCTTCAATGTTTATATGACTGCAAGTCAGCATGGATTTATGATAGAGAAATCTACTAGAATTCTTCAAGGATGTAACAAGTAGAGTTGATGAGGGGCAGCCAGCGGATGTGGTTTATTTGGACTTTCAGAAGGCTTTCGACAAAGTCCCACATAAGATATTAGCGTGTAAAATTAAAGTGCATAGGATTGGGGGTAATGTATTGCGATGGATAGAAAATTGGTTGACAGACAGGAAACAAAGAGTAGGGATAAATGGGTCTTTTTCCGAATGGTAGGCAGTGACTAGTGGGGTACTGCAGGGATCGATGCTAGGACCCCAGCTATTCACAATATATATTAATGATTTAGATGAGGGAATTAAATGTAATGTCTCCAAATTTGCAGCGGACACAAAACTGGGTGGGAGGGTGAGTTGTGAGGAGGATGCAGAGAGGCTTCAGGGTAATTTGGACCAGTTGAGTGAGTGGGAAAATGCATGGCAGATGCAGTATAATGTGGATAAATGTGAGGTTATCCACTTTAGCAGCAAAAACAGGAAGGCGGATCATCTGAACAGCTATAAACAGAGAGGGGAATATGCAGTGAGACCTGGGTGTTCTCGTACACCAGTTGCTGAAGGTAAGCATGCAGGTGCAACAGGCAGTAAAAAGGGCAAATGGTATGTTGGCCTTCATAGCGAGAGGATTCGAATACAGGAGCAGATCTTGCTGCAATTATACAGGGCCTTGGAGAGGCCACACCTGGAATATTGTATGCAGTTTTGATCTCCTTGGCTGAGGAAGGATGTACTTGCTATAGAGGGAGTACAGCGAAGGTTTACCAGCCTGAATTCTGGGATGGCAGGACTGACGTATGAGGAGAGATTGTCGGTTAGGATTATATTCACTGGAGTTCAGAAGAGTGAGGGGGGACCTCATAGAAACCTATAAAATTCTAACAGGACTTGACAGGGTAGATACAGGAAGGATGTTCCCGATGGTGGGGGAATCCAGAACCAGGGGTCACAGTCTCAGGATACGGGGTAAACCTTTCAGGACTGAGATGAGGAGAAATTTGTTCACCCAGAGAGTGGTGAGTCTGTGGAACTTGCTACCATAGAAAGCAGTTGAGGCCAAAACATTGTATGTTTTCAAGAAGGAGTTAGATATTGCTCTTGGGTCGAAAGGGATCAAAGGGTATGGGGCAAAAGCGGGAACAGGCTACTGAGTTGGATGATCAGCCATCATCATAATGAATGGCACAGCAGGCTCGAAGGGCCGAATGGCCTACTCCTGCTCCTATTTTCTATGTTTCTATGTAAAAGTCTTCTTCCTGCTTTGGCAATACCCATTCAGCATGCATCATAAAGGAAGAAGTACAGATTGACTTGGTGTCATGTCCAAGTATGGCACAATCAATTTCTTTATACTTGCTCTACCTGCCTTACTGGACTGCACTCTTTCAAACCAACAGACTGGCAATCATAGTTAGCAGCATCAGCTTCCTGTTTCTAATTATCTCATTTTATAAAAGCATTTTATAAAAGTGGGGGATTCAATTACTAGGGGTCACGAGTTCAAAGTGAGAGGGGAAAAGTTTAGGGGGGATATGCGTGGAAAGTTCTTTACGCAGAGGGTGGTAGGTGCCTGGAATGCGTTGCCAGCGGAGGTGGTAGACGCGGGCACGATTGCGTCTTTTAAGATGTATCTAGACAGATACATGAATGGGCAGGAAGCAAAGAGATACAGACCCTTAGAAAATAGGCGACAGGTTTAGATAGAGGATCTGGATCGGCGCAGGCTTGGAGGGCCGAAGGGCCTGTTCCTGTGCTGTAATGTTCTTTGTTCAAAACATTGCAGATGCTGAAAATCTGAAATAAAAACAGAAGGTGCTGGAAACACTCAGCAGGTCTGGCAGCATCTGTGGAGAGAGAAACAGAGTTAACATTTCAGGTCAGTGACCCTTTGTCAGAACTTACGTCAACTCTATTCCTCTCTCCACAGATGCTGCCAGAAGCGCTGAGAATTTCCAGCATTTTCTGTGTTTGTTGCGGTTCTCATCTTAGCGAAAGCAGTTTGTATGTGCAATGCCACTTTTTAATTTGGGTCATCTGCTGATTTCTCAAACAGTGCAAGTTGATTAACAAGTTCTGAATTGGAATTTGGCCATTAGCTTGAATTAAACAATATGTCAAATATTTCATTTACTGCACTGACTTTCAGCAATGACTTGTTAATCAAATTGAGGTCAATAGGTGAATTTCAATACAAATACTCATGGCAGTTCAGCAATTCTAATATTATAAATCACCCTATATAGATAGAATACTACCTAGACTATCATATTTGCATGATAATGAATCTAATAAGGACTCCATTCTGAAGCAAATTTGACAGTGTAATGAAAATGAGAAAAAGTAATTTAGTCTGACATGCCTGCTTTCCTCAACACACCATGTGCAATTTTCATTATGGACGATATACAATCATAGAATCTTACAGCACAGAAGGAGGCCATTCAGCCCATCGCGTCTGTGTCGGCTCTTTGAAAGAACTATCCAATTAGTCCCACTCCCCTTTTTTTGCACCATAGCCCTATATTCTTTTCTCTTTTCAATTATATTTCCAATTCCCTTTTGAAAGTTATTATTGAATACGCTTCTTCCACCTTTTCAGGCAGCACATCCCAGATCACAACAACTCACTGTAAAAAAACAAACAATCCAAATCTACCCTACGGTTCTTTTGGTTACTGACCGACCTGCCAGTGGAAACGGTTTCTCCTTATTTACTCGATCAGATCCTTCATAATTTTGAAGTGGGGTGAAAATGATCCCCCTGTACTTGAGACAGGCTCACCGTCAATCGGCACCCGACTTTACAATGTGAAAGGGGTATTGGGCATGATGTGAATCGGGCTTCGGATTCACGACCATCTTGTTTCACACTACTGGCAAAGACCAATCTATTCTGAGGTGGGGCGGGGGGGGGAGAATAGAATTGTTTCAAGATTATTTTATGGGAATTTTAAAGGAATTAAACGCCTATTAAAAAAAAGTAGCAAATGAGCAAGCTGAACTAGGACAAAAATTTCTCAAGGCCCATGAAGAAATACCCGTTAAAAAAATTAGGATCCAGGTAAGCAAGCAGTGGGAAGATTGTAAAACAATTTGAAGTGAACTGAAGGGAATATTAGAAGAGGTGCTTTGTGTCCGTGGGTTGAGTTTGCTGATCTCATTTGGGGCAATACAATGAAATTCAGTGCTCCTGGCATAAGAAACCATGGAGAAAAACACTCCAGATTGCTATCTACTTGTGCCTTTGGAAAAGGGGAGGACAGGATCAGAATCATTTGTGATGTCATTGTGGTTGGATAACCTGCTGTCACTCACTGTCTAGACTCACAATGGGTAACACACTATAGCAGCTTCAGCATTAATGAAACCACATGGGGACTAACAATAGCGAAAGAAAGAAAGTGGGAAATTAGTTAATGAAATAAAAAGTGATGGCAGAGGAGGAAGGATCAAAATGAGATATCATAGCAACCTCATCTGCAATAAAACTACAGAAGTAAGACTTTATTCTAAAAATCCAATAGTTTATCTTTTTTTTTATTCATTCATGGGATGGTAAGGCCAGCATTTATTGCCTATCCCTAATTGCCCATGGGAAGGTGGTGATGAGCTGCCTTCTTGAATGTAACTGAGTTGCTCGGTCATTTCAGAGGGCATTTAAGAGTCAACCACATTGCTGTGGGTCTGGAGTCTGTAGGCCAGACTGGGCAAGGTTGGCACACTTCCCTCCCGAAAGAATATTACACTACACAAGGAGGCCCTTCAGCCCAACGAGTGCCAGCCCGCTCTCTACAAGAGCATTCCACCTAGTTCCACTAAAGTTAGTGAACCAGATTTTTTTTTTTTAAACACAACAATCCATTAGTTTCAGGGTCACCGTTATTGATACTAGCTTTTTCTCCCTTTAATGCCACATTTATTTAATTAATTTTAAACACTGCAGCTACCGTGATGGGATTTGAAATCACGCTTTTCTGGATTACTAGTCCAGTAACATAACCACTTAGCTAGCATAACCTCTTATTCAGGAGGTGTGTTAGCAAATAATCTACAGGTACTAGATTTAGCTTTTAATAATTACATCTGGTTAAAATAAAATGCAAATCTGACTGTATAAAATGGTAGCAGCTAATACAATACATGAAGTAGTAGTTTAAAGAATCATACTTTTATTCTAATGAACAGTTCAAACAGTAAACTTACAGCACTCCCTGCCTTGAATTGGTTCAGGCAATCCCGAGCATTTTCCAGGAGATTTAGGAATGGCAACTCTCCACCGGGACCCACTGCTATCGCATTCCGTGTATTCAAAATGATAATCATTCTGTGTAAAAGAACACAATTACAATATGAACTTCTGTAACATGAAAAAACATAACTGACCTGGAACAGCAAAACACCTGCTAAAAATGGGAGGGAAAAGCACTTTCCAAACCCCAGATACAATTCAGTGCACAATGATTGATAACATTATAATGTTATAATACCTCTCTACAAATAAGATATGAAACAGATCGCATCAATCCTTCAATATTTTCAGACAATTCCATTTCACAACTTGAAGAGCAGGGGAATTACCCAGTGAACTGGCCAATATTCATTCCATAACCATTGATAAAACCGATTATCTCTATTTATTTCATTGCCGTTTGTGGAATCTTGGTGTGTGCAATTTGGCTACAATGCTTCTCCACAATAGAACAATCTCTACACTTCAAAAATACTTTAATTGATCGTAAAGCACTTAGGAACTTCTTGGATCATGAAAGACACTAAATAAATACAAGTCTTTCTTTCTTTTAACCTGGTATTTGTATGTGCATTTATCACCGACTATATTTCTCCTCTGTGTTCCATCTGGACAATTTATGTCAGTACTTTACAAACTATTACAAAACAAAGTTACAGCGTATACAATTTAGTTGAGAACTGGTGATGAATTGGGATTCCAGATGCCAAGTCAGGAAAGGAGAATCTAGGAGGACCAAAAGTGTGATCAAAGAGATGGGTTTTCAGAGGTTTTTGTAAGGAGGAATGGGAGATAGGTTCAGGGAGAAAATTCCAGCAGCATGGGGAAGGGTTTGCAAAAAAATTCAGAGTTAGAAGAATGGAATATTCCGGAGTGTGGGGGGCGGTGGGGGGAGGGGGAGGGGATATATATGGCTGGACGAGATTGCAGAGATAGGGTGGGGCAAGAACCTGAACGGGCTTACAGATGAGTATAATTATTTTAAACTTAAGGTTTTGGATCCGGCAGCCAAGATAGGTCAGTGAGGACGAGGTGAAGGGTGAGTGGAACTTGTGTGCGCATCTGGAAAAATTGCAGTTTTGGTAAAGGGTGACAGAAGAGAGGCCAGCAAGGAGAGCACTGAAGTAGTCGAGTCTGAAGATGGGCAAGGCACGTATGAAGATTTCTGAAGTGAAAGGGCTCAAGTACAGATACAGGCAGACAATGTTACAGAAAGAAAATGAAGTAGACTTTGTGATGAAAATAGGTACGTTTTCTCTTCCTTCAACCTTCCTAATTTTTATCCTCTTGTTAACTGAGTCCTTCAAGACAGTGAGAAAATTGTCTGGATCAACTAACTTAATCCCTATCACAATCTGGAACACTTCAATTCTATCACCAAAACTACCTCTGCCTTTCTTCAAAACTTAAAATTTCTAGCATGCAGAATCTTGTTCATTCCTCCATTCTCTCAAAAGTAATAACTTGTTTTCCATGATTGAGTTACCAGAACAGCATACTGATTCAAGATGGAGTCTGACTACTAATGTTTGGATGTATGATCTATTCTTGTTAAGCTGCACCAGAATGCTTTCTCACTTACCTTTATTAAAAACTACAGCTACACACTGGACTGTTTCATAGATTTATCCACAATAACCCCTATATCTCTATTGCTGTTGCACATACTCTCATGTTTGCGATTTTACATTTGTCCATTTTGTAGTGCATCAACCGCCCCACATCACAGTTAAATAAATGATCAAAAGCTTTCTGCATCTGACTGCATTGCTCATCATTTGTTCTGAAACCCATTCTGATATCTTCGGTTTTGAAGATTTTGTTTACAACATCTTCAGTCAAGGTGAATACATAAAATGGTTTTTTTTATTTATTCATTCATGGGATGTAGGCGTCACTGACCAGGCCTGCATTTATTGCCCATCCCTAATTGCCCTTGAGAAGGTGGTGGTGAGCTGCCTTCTTGAACCGCTGCAGTCCATTTGGGGTAGGTACACCCACAGTGCTGTTAGGAAGGGAGTTCCAGGATTTTGACCCAGCGACAGTGAAGGAACAGCGATATAGTTCCAAGTCAGGATGGTGTGAGACTTGGAGGGGAAGTTGCAGGTGGTGGTGTTCCCATGTATTTGCTGCCCTTGTCCTTCTAGTTGGTAGAGGTCACGGGTTTGGAAGGTGCTGTCTAAGGAGTCTTGGTGCATTGCTGCAGTGCATCTTGTAGATGGTACACACTGCTGCCACTGTGCATCTGTGGTGGAGGGAGAGAATGTTTGTAGATAGGGTGCCAATCAAGCGGGCTGCTTTGTCCTGGATGGTGTCGAGCTTCTTGATTGCAAATGTGATTGCAGCTCCCCCTTCCCATCAACCTTTGTGTAAAGGTGAAGTGGGAACAATTGGTCTAATACATATTTACAGAGTAGCATCAGCAAGTGTCAGCTTTCCCAGTCAGGAGTTGTGTACAAGAGGGAGGGATCTAAGGTGCTTTAGGATTGGAATTTAAGAAACACTTCAGTTCCTTCCAATTGGTGAGTTATAACTTACAAATAAGCAGCCCCTTAAATCCATCGAAGGAAAACTAAAAGCCCAAAAGCCCAAGTCCCTACATTTGATTGTTGCACCATCTTCACTGCCTGCAATAAACCTTCACCTGACTGAAATGACACTGTGCTCAGTTTTATCATACTTCATATCAATTCTACACCTTATTCCTGTTACAGAAACCAAAAGTATTTGGCAGCCTTAGTCTTAAACTTGGAAACCTCAGGCCAGTTTTATGAGGGCAGTGGGTACTGCCACTGTATTCAGTAGCCCAAGAATCTTGGGAACAAAGCCAAGGTAATGATCAGGAGTGGGGGAAGAAACAACTCCCCCTACACTTAGAAGCATCTGTGACAGATGATGGAAATTAGGCTACAATAGGGAGACCAGGCTGTGATGGTCTCTGCAATGGTGAAACAGCCCATGAAAAGTCACTGTAGAGCCTCCAACACAAGTATAAGATATTGACAGAAGTTATGAAAGGAGCACTGGCAGCTGTGGTACGGTAAACAGCATAAATGACTGCCTGCAACAGAGGAGAGGCAAAGGAGAAAATAAAAAGATACAGGAAGAACAACAGAAGTATAAATTTTTCATTTTTTTCACAAGTCTAATTTAAAACAACATTTTGCACAGTAACATCCACTGAAATATAACGAGAGCTTGAACTTGCTACTTTTTTATTCTGGTCAAAAACCCGTGGTTTCTGTGTTTATTACAGCACTGTCTAGACTAAAATTTCACCAATAAAAACTACCACGTTCATTGGGAAGGATGTCATTACTTGATTTTTTTTATATTTTGTACTGAACACCAGCAACTCTGCTGCCTGTCCCACTTCCTGTAACAGGCTGGACAATTTGGCGGTCATCCTGCTAAACAGAAATCCTACACAGCGCACTAAACATAGCAATAAGCAATGGAAGGGATCGTTTATATTTGGCAAGGATCTGTAACACATTCTAAACAAATAATTTTCTTCCCTAATATAGTCAAGGAATTGAAAATCTATCCAAAAAAGTTGAATAATACAGATGTGTTACATGTTCCACCAAACCTAGTTCAGTAAATGATTTCTATCGGTTGAAAATACCAATACTTTTCAAAATTTCAAGAGTGGAGGGTCAGGTCCTCATTTCATTCCCAACACATTCCTGAACATCAACAACCCCACCCATATCTGGAACAGCCCAGTAGAGAGTGATCGGCTGTTCCATGATCAAACTAAGAGCAAACACTTTTTGTTAAAATAAAACTCATTATATTCTAACCTGGAAATTGTTTTTGTGTGTAGTTAGAAAGAAAGAACGAAAGAAAGGTCAATTAGGTATCAAACTCCATGATCTTTAGGTCCTTGAAAGAAAAGTTGGCTTGTTTGTTCGAATGAAATCGAGTACTGTCATGATTACAGGCTTATCTGTTTCCTCCAGTTACAATTCACTCAATGTGGAAGTGTTCCAAGTAAAATTTGCATACTGGGCTTTCTTTTGGCTACAAATCAGAGTAAGGTTCATATCTGCCAACATCAGTCACTCAGAAAATTAAGACTACAAATCATCTTAAAACAGTACTTACCACAAAGTTGCTTATGGTAAATGATGGTCCAATTCACACTCAGTATTACAAGCAGAATATTGGGGAAAAGAGGAAATAGTTATGTGTCCATTCACCTGATAATAATATGCAAAGCGTGGCAACATGGTGGACTGCTTTGATGCTGATGCATGCCACTGGTCCCACCCCTCTCCCTGGCCACCGGTCCCACCCCTCTCCCTGGCCACCGGTCCCACCCCTCTCCCTGGCCACCGGTCCCACCCCCCTCTCCCTGGCCACCGGTCCCACCCCCCTCTCCCTGGCCACCGGTCCCACCCCCCTCTCCCTGGCCACCGGTCCCACCCCTCTCTCCCTGGCCACCGGTCCCACCCCTCTCTCCCTGGCCACCATTGCTGGCTAAACTAGACCATTGACAATCACCGCATCCTATTTGACCCTGGGCTGAGCTACCAGCCACCTATACTACTCATCACAAAAAAACCTACTTCTATCTCCACAACACCACATGCCTCAGCTACTGCCACACCTCTATGCTCTTATCACCTCCAGACTTGACAATTGTAATGCTCCAATTGTTGTTCTCCCATCCATCAACCTCAATGAAGTTCAGTTCATCCCAAATGCTGCTTCCCATATCCCTGCCTCTACCATGCTACTCACCCATCACCCCTGTCTTTACTGGCCTACACTAGTTCGTCATCCCCCTTTACTTCACGTTTTCTCATGGGATTACGCCTCCCTATATGCTGTAACCTCCTACAGCCCGACAACCACTACCAACCCCCCATCCATCTCACTCTGTTCATCTGACTCTGGCCTCTTACGTGCATTCCCCTCCCTTCACCCCACCATTAGTGGCCGTCTATTCAGCAGTCCAGGCCCCATGCTCTAGAATTCCCTCCCCAAAGCTGACCACCTCACTCTCCTGCTTTTAGGTCCTCCTTAAAAACCACACCTTTGATCAAGCTTTTCGTCACCCCTAATATCTCCTCCTTTGTTTTGATATCCATTTTTGTCTGATAGTGAGGTGCATTAGATGTTTTTCCATGTTACAGGCACAACATAAATACAAGCTGTTGCAACTGCACCCCTAAATTTTAACATTCAGCTTCAACCATTTTAATCCACACATTTTAATCACCACATTTAGTATGCTGCCTCAAGGCACAGTTGAATACAAATAATCTTCAGGATTTGACTTCAAACTCTGGGCAGTCTGCAAGATCATACACGTAAAGAATTCACACTTTCAATCAAGTCCCTGGTCCACAGCACGAAACTGCCTAAATCTCAGCATCAAACTGACACTCAAATCAGAAGAAAACCATAAGGATGGTTAGTGTGGTAAAACTGGAAAGGTATAGGGTGCTTGTTTGAGGTTTCTTATGGTACATTGATACTGCAGCGTAGAGGGAACTTTGCTTTGGATATAGTCAGTGCCGTGAAGTGTTGGATGATGTTAATTATTGCTAAAAGAAGAAAATATTCCATCATTCCCAGCATTGCTATCGCTCGGCTTAACCATGAAAGTAACCAGGGAAGGTTCAGAAGTGTCAAATCAAGAGAACTTCATTTCATTAAAAAAAAGGCTAGACGTGATTAGCACTAATCGTGCATTTGTTTGAATTTTTTGAATACTTTCGTTTAACTGAAGGGCATTGTCTTGTAGGAACTACTAATCTAATAGGCAGAAAACCATAACAATATCGGTCATTCTTTAAGTAAATGGACTCAGCAATTATTTTGCTTGAGCTGTGTACGTTTAAAAGGAGCTCGACTTCATTGAAATCGTTTTGCCAAGCATTTTCTTTGTTTCGGAGAGAAAAGCTGCATCGATTTGATTCCAGTGAACACACATGAAAGCACGATTCACATTGTGTTGTGCAAAAAGAATCACCAATCGCTTTTTCGGAAAAATAAATATCCTTCTAACAGCTCCACCACACTGCAGGGTTCAGTTCTGTACAAAAGCAAATACTATGGATGTACAAATCAAATAAAAACATAAAATGCTCAAGATACCTGCAGAGATCAATTCTGACAAAGAGTCATCGATCTGAAGCATTAACTGTTTCACTCTCTGCAGAAGCTGCTGGCCTGCTAAGTATTACCAGCATTTTCTGTTTTTATTTTAAACAATTTGTGCTGACAATGACATCTGAAAGAAGTGAATAATCACAGATAAAACCATTATAATATTGCTCATGGATATAAAAGCTGCGGCAATAAGCTATTTATTTAGTGTTCCAATGGGAACTCTATGTCTGTTCCTTCCCCTCCCCCATCCCCACCCCTTTAAGATCAGGCAAATTTATACTTTCTGCCACTTCCCTTTAAGCGAGTTCTTGGCATGAAATTAAACAATTGCACTTTCAGCAAAAAGCGATAGTCACAACAAAAATTGCAGTTATAAGTCACTGGAGCAAAGTGAAAGCTTGTCCTTTGTTCAGTGACCCTGACTATCCAAATGACATAGCTGCAATTGAAGAAAATTGCACCTATACAATGGCCCAAGAGTTTCCATTTGTTGCACAATCCAACTGAAATCAGCCAAACTAGCATAAAAGATCAAGGAATTATAAGTGTAGTTATGACAAGCATGACTTGACTTTTCACGATCTTTAATGCTGGTTTAAAAAACATCACATTGGAATCTAGCCCCGGCCACAAAACCTGCCACACCCGCCGGTCAATATAATAAACATAACGAGTGTCCACTGATGGCACCTATTCGCAAAGATTCTTGTAAATAAGCTTGTTTTGTTCTTTAATGCACAAAGGCACCAGTAGGTATTTTTTTAAAGTTACTTAATTTACTAAGAAACTGACTAGCGTACAACAATGAAACTAATAAATATAGTTTTTATAGTCATTTGCAGTGACTTAAAATCAGGTTCCTCACAGGTAATTCACTAAACAATGGGCAGGATTTTGTTCTGCCCTTGGAGGCAGGAACAGAGGCGAGGAGCAAACAAAATATCGGGGGTGCCGTTCCTGGCATCGCCCGGGCCCTCTGCCATTTTGTCCAGTGTGGGGAAGGCTGAGGACCGCCTTCCTGCCCCAGGCCAATTAAGGCCCTTAAGTGGTCACTTAAGGGCCTCTTCCCGCTTCCACTTCAACTTTGTTGAAGGCAGAGGGGCCCGCTGCCACGGGGGGGACGCTGCCAGGTAAAGCCTGGTTGCCTCCTAGTGGGGTCAGGGGGTCCCTCCTTCGGGAGCAATCCAGGGCCCCCGGAGGACCTACCCCAGTGATGATGGTGGAACCCCCCCCCACCTCAATCGCCAGGACATGCCTGAATGGCTCTGGTGACCATTTACCATTCCTGGGGTCTCCTCGTTCTTTGGCACTGCAGAGCTCCTGTATTACTAGTATTGGCCACCACTCCTGGTGGCACTGTGGTACTGCTGAGCTGCCAGCCCTCTGATTGGCCAGCAGCTCTGTAGGTGGAAGCTCATCACTTAAAGGGACGGCATCCCCAACAGCGGGCAATTAATTGCCTGCCCGCCGTGGAATAGTGGAATAGCAACAGGGGTCCGATGGAGGGCCAAGGTGGTGTCTCCACACCACCCTCCAGCCCACCATCAGGATCCCCGCTGCCAGAATAAAATCTGGCCCACTGTGATTAAAAATGCCTCTTTTTGGTTAAGAAATAATTTTATTACAGAAAACAAAGACAGTTAGATTGCACTGGCTCAAGGAAAAATTCACATTTGCCGGCACAGACATGATGGGCCAAGTGGCCTCTTTCTGTGCTGTAAACTTTCAATGATTTGTGATTATGCAAATAGGTTTGAGTGGAAACATGAACCACGACTTCATTTCAGAAAACCAGTGCAATTTCAAGTGAGATTTATGTCCAGGTTGCCAACTGCACCCGAAGTGGAAATTCTACCTCATGATATTTGCTCCTATCCATTTCCGAGCTGGCTTTTCATGTGCCACTGGGAAGATCATATGCCAGATTCTTAATATCCTGCATGCAGCAACAGTTATGTTGATGTTAATCATTTACACAAAGGTGCATTATTTAACTCTGGCAGGATTCAGTAATTCATTCTTTTTGGTTTGTCTCGATAAGGCAGCATATCCAAAACCAAGCCAGTCACGTTGAGCATTTTGCATTTTGCTGCAGACGCTGATGCCTAGTAAACTGGAACGACCTGCAGTTGGTCACTCAAGATTGAAAACTAAAGCCCCTGCGGAGCAGCAGAAATGTTGTTCCACTTTCTTTTTCCCTTCCACCATACTGGAATGCAGCTTTAAGACACACATTGGTCATGTTAATCATAAAATCCAGGATTCTCATTATTTGCGTCATTCATATAGATGTGGTCGCAAAATTTAAGTAGTGAAACTATTTCTTTTCTAAGTTTCCTTCAAAAAAAACTTAAACCAAACATATGTAAAGCAGCTCTGCACAATTAGTGAGACTGCAGGGCGTGATAAGAGTGTCTTTACAAGACAGCAAGATATTCTTCCATATTATAAACAGTACAAAGGAAGACAGGGAAGAGGTCAGAACCCTACAAGATGTTAATGGAGCCAAACCGAAAAATGATCAGCTAGTTAATAATGTAACCTGATTATTTCTTTAAAATATTCACTACGGAAGACATAAGCAACAAGTCCTTCCTAAGTAGGGATAAACTAATTAAAATGAATGACTTTTACATGGGCTGGAAGTCCTCATCAAATTAGAACAGCTCAAAATGATTCATTCCCAAGAAATGTACAGTGGTCATCCCCAAATACTAAGTGACAGTGACCAGCTATCAATAATCAGTCAATCAACACTGTGGCGGTCAGAGTATAAAATAACATTGTGCCCATTTTCAAAAACAGATTAAAATAGACACAAATGACTGCCAATATTGTGTAAAAGAAAAAGGATTTTGTCAGCAGTAAAACTGATTACCTGGATGATGACAACCTGGTAACCAGCGTGGATTCGAAGGGAAGATCCTGTTGACCAACCAACTTAGACCCTCCATTATTTTAACTTCCACCCCATTACATGGAACACTATAATTATTACAAGCCAGAAGCTTAATCTTCACTAGTACAGAACATAAATTGAGGAGCATTAGAAATGGCTGTATGAGCTCTTTCATCATTCTGTCAGACAAAAAGCAGTGGCAACAGGAGCAGAATGGCATTTATCAATTTAGGATGAGAATTAGCTAATTAAGACCATCGACTTCTGAAGTGACCCAAACCATCAGTACCACCACATCATTCATTGTTACTTGGAATATTGGATGAGGATTTTTTAAAGTAACTTCCTGAACATGCTTGATGATTGTACTGAATGTGCAATCCAGTGCTTGTGCTTTGAACATTTGCCACAAGTGAAATTCAGCGTCAGCAGTTTCTCTCCCTCCAGAAATCAACATCTCTTTAATATTTTAGGAAGTGATGAATTACTACAACAAATTGATAAAAGGTGGGAGTTTTAGAAATTCAATTACCTATTTCCTAATTCAAAATGAAACAATGGACTTGCATTTATACAGCACCACTCATGACCTCAGGATATCCTGAAGTGTTTTACCATCAATGAAGCAAAGTCACTGATGTAATCTTAGAAAAATGGCACAATTTGAACACAGCAAGCTCCCACAAACAGCTATGAAATAAATGACCAGATTATTAGTTTTAGGTGCTGGTTGCTAAATATTGACCAGGGCACCAGAAGAACTCTTCTGCTCGTCTTTGAATAGTGCCATGCCCACCCAAGAGGGAAGATGGGGCCTCAGTTTAACATCTCATCTGAAAGAGAGCCCTTTCAACAATGCAGCACTCCCTCAATACTGAACAGAAGTATAAGCCTAGATTATACGCTCAAGTCTCTGGAGCGAGGTTTGACTTGACAAACTTCTGATTCAGAGACGAGGGTATTGAGCCAAGGTTGACACCCAGTGAACATACAAGAAAAAAATACTCATTCAGCTCAATTCTTTTTATTCATCCTTAGGATGTAAGTGTCACTGACAAGGCCAGCAATTATTACCCATCTTACTCGCCCTGGGAAGCAATACACTGAGTGCCTTGCTAGGTCACTTCAGATTGCAGTTAGGAGTCAACCACATTGGTGTGGGGCTGGAGTTACCTATTGGCCAGACTAAGGAATGACGACAGGTTTCCTTCCCTAAAAGGAGATCAGATGTCCAGTTAGGTTTTTAATGACAATCTGATAGCTTCATTTCCTTTCCTAACCCATACCAGCTCTTTAATTTCCAGTTTCAATGAAGTGTGCAGAAGGGCATGCCAGGAGTAGTAACAGGCATACCTAAAAATGTGGTGTCAGCCTGGTGAAGCTACAACACAGGACTACATGTATGCCAAACAGCGGAAGCAGCATGCAATAGACAGGGCTAAGCGATCCCACAACCAACGGATCAGATCTAAGCTCTGCAGTCCTGCCACATCCAGTCGTGAATGGTGGTGGACAATTAAACAACTAACAGGAGGATGAGGCTCCACAAATATCCACATTCTCAATGATGGGGGAGCCCAGCACATCAGTGCAAAAGACAAGGCTGAAGCATTTGCATCCATCTTCAGCCAGAAGTGCCTAGTGAATGATCCATTTCGGCCTCCACCTAAGGTGCCCAGCATCACAGATGCCAGACTTCAGCCAATCCAATTCACTCCATATGATATCCAGAAACAGCTGAAGGCAATGGTTACTGCAAAGGGTATGGGCCCTAACAACATTCCAGCAATAGTACTGAAGACTTGTGCTCCAGAACTAGCTGCACACCTAGCCAAGCTGTTCCAGTAGAGCTACAACACTGGCATCTATCCAGCAATGTGGAAAATTGCCCAGGTATGTCCTGTACACAAAAAGCAGGACAATTCCAACTCAGCCAACTACCACTCTATCAGTCTACTCTCAATCAACGGCAAAGTGATGGAAGGGGTCGTTGACAGTGCTAGCAAGCAGCACTTGCTTAGCAATAACCTGCTCAGTGACACTCCGTTTGGGTTCTGCCAGGGCCACTCAGCTCCTGCCCTCATTACAGCCTTGGTTCAAACATGGACAAAAGAGCTGAACTCAACAGGTGAGGTGAGAGTGACTGCCCTTGACATCAAGGCAGCATTTGACAGAGTATGGCATCAAGGAGCCCTAGAGAAAGTGGAGCCAATGGGAATCAGGGGGAAAACTCTCCACTGGTTGGAATCATACCTAGCACAAAGGAAGGATGGTTGTAATTGTTGGAGGTCAATCATCTCAGTCCCAGGACATCACTGAAGGAGTTCCTCAGGCTAGTGACCTAGGCCCAACCATCTTCAGCTGCTTCATCAATGACCTTCCCTCCATCATAAGGTCAGAAGTAGGGATGTTCGCTGATGATTGCACAATGTTCAGCACCATTCGCAACTCCTCAGATACTGAAGCAGCCCATGTCCATATGCAGCACGACCTGGAAAACATTCAGGCTTTGACTGATAAGTGGCAAGTAACATTCGTGCCACACAAGTGCCAGGCAATGACCATCTCAAACAAGAGAGAATCTAACCATCTCCCCATGATGTTCAATGGCATTACCATCACTGAATCCCCCACCATCAACATCCTGGGGGTTACCATTGACCAGAAACTGAACTAAACCAGCCACATAAATACCGTGGCTACAAGAGCAGGTCAGAGGCTAGGAATTCTATGGCGAGTAACTCACCTCCTGACTCCCCAAAGCCTGTCCACCATCTACAAGGCACAAGTCAGGAATGTGATGGAATACTCTCCACTTGCCTGGATGAATGCAGTTCCAACAACACTCAAGAAGCTCGACACCATCCAGGACAAAGCAGCCCGCTTGATTGGCACCCCACTCCCTCCACCACCGAAGCACAGTGGCAGCAGTGTATACCATCTACCAGATGTGCTGCAGTAACTCACCAAGGCTCCTTCAACAGCACCTTCCAAACCTGTGACCTCGACCACCTAGAGATGCATGGGAACACCACCACCTGCAAGTTCCCCTCCAAGCCACACACCATCCGGACTTGGAATTATATTACCGTTCCTTCATTGTCGCTGGGTCAAAATCCTGGAACTCTCTTCCTAACAGCACTGTGGGTGTACCTACACCCCAAGGAATGCAACAGTTCAAGAAGGCAGCTCACCACCACCTTCTCAAGGGCAATTAGGGATTGGCAATAAATGCTGGCCTATCCATCCCTAGAACGAATTTTTAAAAATCATTTTTTTGAAACTCAGTTAAAATTTTCAATCAACCATGAACACATGTTCTCTGGATTAGCAACCCAGAAACATAATGACCATAGAACGATACCCTACAATTCAAATCAGAAAATAAGTATTTATTTGAAAAAGAATATACTAGAAGTTTTATTTATCTTTTCCTTTCCCATTTTATTGGAATCCACATATGAATCTGTCCTAACAACTTCCAGCCACATATGGGGTGCATAGCCCATATATATAGTTATAATATCAACTCCCATTGTATCTTTCTTCCGATTAATTTGCACACAAATAATACAGGAGTCCTTCCTGTGCTACTGCAGACCAACAGAACAAGAAACAATTTACCCACAACCTTGCTCAGTTGAAATTTGATCATCTGATGAGTTTTCAAATCAAAAATGCTGTAAAACAGGGTCACAGTATTTCCAAGTTTTAGTAGCTAGCATATGACAAAACCTACAACACTGGTCGGAATTTTACGCCGCCCCAGCAAGTCGGATGGTGGCGTGGGGGCGGCGTAAAATTGAGCGGCAGGTTCCGGGAGGCCTAACCGCCCTGCTTCCGCCCCCGACCAAGTTTACGGAGGTCTGGCGGGGGATGGCGGGGGGGGGGCAAGAAGCGGCCCGACCGCCCGAGGCCAATCAAGTCCCTTAAGTGGCCACTTAACAACCACTTAAGGGCCCTCGGCCGCCTCCAAGGGTATTTTAACCTGTGGCAAGCGGGTGTGCCGGGGACGTGAAAGGCCACCCAGCTATAACTGCCGGCCTTTTGCACCCCGGGAGGGCCTGGCAATTGGGCACAGGGTGCCCGATTGAGGGCCGCCCCCGCCTCCCAACTCAACGCCGGGATCCAAGACGCCACCATCCCCCCAAACGACTACACTAGCCTCACCAGGGCACGACCAATTCCCCTGGTGAGGCTACCCAAACTTACCTTCTGTCCCGGTTCCATTGCGTCCTCCTCGGTCGGCTGGGCTGCAGTCTCAGCAGTGGCCACCGCTCCTGGTGGCGCTGCTGAGACGAAGAGCTGCCGGCCCGCTGATTGGCCGACAGCTCACTGAGGCGGGACCTCCTCCCTCAAGTGGGTGGAAGGTCCCGCCTCGGGCCAACTAAAGCCTGGGGATCCGTAAAATACGAGACGGATCCCCAGGCTGGGCGGGAGTCCGGCTCCCATCCGTCCAACGTATAATTCCAGCCATATTTTAATATGAACTATTGATCTTTATTTCTAGCCCATTCTAATCCACATGCAGTCAGGTCTGCAGACTTCTCTGTGAAAACCCAGAACAGACAGTTTTGTTTTACTTGAGCATCTACAGCTTTCATCTCTCTGCTGCAGGACTCACCATTGGATACGTCGTTAGAATTTCCTGCTATCTCAGTCAATTTAAATATAATTATTCATGCTTAACAGGGATGCTCATTTCCATCGACTAAAGTACATATTTGAACATTATTATCCCTGATGAAACAAATGAATCAGCAGATCTTAGTCATGCCATTGTTTTAAGAATGGGAGTTTTCTTTTAATAAAAAAACACATTTATACACGTAAGAAACATGCCTATTTGCATAACTTATGCTTATGTAAACAAGTTAAACCACTCTAAAATGTATTTCTTCACCAATTCTTCCAGTTAACCACACCTTTATATTTCAACATCCCAGACTTGAGCTGAATTTAGAAAATCCACAATGCAAGATGTGCGGCAACAAGACACATTTTTAGCAATTGGAGTTTTGGGTGTCAGCATCCAAAGATAAAATTCAACATCAGTCCCACTTCCGCCCCTTACCACCACTTCTAGATCCACCCCTTATTTCAGGCCCCAGCTTCTGGTGCCAGTAACTGCTGTGGCTGTTCTGAGGGATAGTCAGGTTTTTTTGAGGTTGTATCAAGTGCTTTTTTTTTAAGCTGTTGGTCAGCGTTTTCTAGTTTTCTCAGTTGGCATGCATGGGATAAAGTCTATACTGTAGGATTTACAAGTGGAGCGACTTGAATGTGTAATTACCAGAGTGTTATCACAATCTCCTGATCACTATCATGAGGCTTTTTAAAATATGTTATCGGGTGTTGTAATGAAAATAGATGACACTGAGCAGAGTGGGTAGAAAATGGTGACCATCAAAAGTGCTCTACTGCCAATATAACTTGTAACTGAAATAGGTAAACGTGTAAAACTTTTATAACCAAATATGTAGGATAAAATGCAGCAACAGAAGGAAAGGATCCAGAAAAAATTGCATTTATTGGAGAAAATATTCAGGAAATCTTTGTTGTCTACTCAAAACACAAAGCTGTAAGGAGCAAGGAATGAGAATGAAGCTCTTAAAAGACCTGTATTTCATGGATAATGAAACATACACTCTTATGTAGAGATTTAACAAACTAAAATGAGTTCAAGTGGCCAAAAGTCCCTCAAAGTATCAAATTCCAGAGCGTTTAGCTTTTATCATTAGCAATTAAATTGTTCATTTCTGCCAGAAGCTAAAGCACATGTTAAGTTAATAACCAGAATTAAACTCATTGGCATAATCTCCTACCCATATATTTGGTACTTCAATATTATGTACACTATATAAATTGTTTAATCAATAGTATTTATAATTTTGCAAATGCAAATGTGTACATCAGACAATAAGTGATAATACAGGTTTATTCAATATTTAATAAAATACCTTTGGGGCTAATCTCAGCATCAGTAATATTAATATAAAGAGTCGGGGAAATCTTTAAAGAACCTTATTGCATGTTCTTTCATTTTCTCCTAGTGCTCCGAACCTTAATATAGCAAGTCAGATTCTCTTGCCTAAATTTTTTAAAAAGCTAATCAGCAATAACACCTTGAATTCTTTCCATCATGTCAAACAATTTAACTGGGGTTTTTCTGGCAAATTAAATTAAACTTTTAAAATCAAAATCCAAGTAATGCATCATGCAATTATCCTTTTTGTTTCAGGTCAATCAGTATTGTGGGAGTACCTACACCACAGAGACTGCAGCAGTTCAAGAAGGCAGCCCACCACCAACTAGGGATTAGCAGAAAATGCAGCCTTGCCAGTGACGTTTGTATCCAGAGAATGAATTTTAAAATGTTTTCATCTCATTATGGAAGACTGTGTGCAAAAAGATTACCAGAGACTCAATTATTGGGCAAGCTAGTCAGCAATGCTACAGATAAGGACTGAGATGAGGAGAAATTTCTTTACTCAGAGTGTTGTGAATCTTTGGAATTCTCTACCCCAGGGGGTTGTGGATGCTCCGTCGTTGAATATATTCAAGGCTGATAGATTTTTGATCTTTAGCGGAATCAAGGGCCATGGGGATAGTGAGGGAAAGTGGAGCTGAGGCAAAGATCAGCCATGATCTTACTGAATGACAGAGGCAGCTTTGAGGGGACATATGATCCACTCCTGCTCCTACTTCTAATTTTCTTACAATTTAGCCTGCTACAAGGTTGGGGTGGGGTGGGGTGGGGGTGGAAGAGGGAGAGGAAGAGTAGAGAAACAAAGAGAAAAGAGAAAGATAGAAAAGAAAATTTAGGGAACAGAATTAAACACAGATTGTAGTTTGTGCTGTTTCCAAGGTAACACAGGCCCAATATCACAGCTGTGACTTGCCTCAGTAAACCTCCTCTGACTCAGATACTTATTAAAGCTAAAGATACTCAATGTGTTTACTTCTCAATGGAATTAACCTGATCTGGGTTCACTGTAAGGCATTTGAATTTGGTTTGTTTCAGCTACCAGATGAACTGCAAATACAAAGTTTTCATACATGAAAATCACAAAATAAAGATTTTTTTTGGCATCTTTCTGTGAATTGCAGATTTCAAAGCAGAGGTTTTTATCTTGCATTTACTCTTAAAAAATTGAAAAGAACAGAACAGTCACGATTTTGGTTGCAAAATGGCAGCTACAGTTAATGTAACAATTGAGTTTGTGGTTATCAAAATTATAACTCTTAGAGTAGAGTGATTGTTTTAAGTATCTGCTGATAGAATGCAAAAACACTTAAATGAGAATTATTTGCAACATCCCGAGCGTCAAAATAGTAAGGCCTGTTTGGAGCAGTCCAAAGTCTTCTTACCGACAGGACCCTCTCCGACTACTTCCCCATCTCAATTTTCCAACAAATCCCCCTGCCTGCTCCTAATATCAGAGTACAGCTGGAGCTGAAGGTTAACTTTCTCTCCACACATCCATTCCATTATCAAAACAACTTTCAATCTTGGACAGTTATATCCTACCTCCACCCCACCACTACCATAATCCCGGTTCTGACTTTATCATCTTGAGGATCAACTTCTGTAATACTCTCTTAACTGGACTCTCTGGCTTAATCTCCCATAAATTATAATTTATTCAAACTCTATAGCAATCCCCCACTTGACCATCACCTCGCCTCTTCAAACTCAACTGGCTCCATATGCTCCCATAAATAAAAACAAGAAATGCTGGAAATACTCAGCAGGTCTAGCAGCATCTGTGGAGAGAGAAGCAGAGTTAACGTTTCAGGTCAGTGACCCTTCATCAGAAACGTTAACTCAGTTTCTCTCTCCACAGATGCTGCCAGACCTGCTGAGTATTTCCAGCATTTCTTGTTTTTATTTCAGATTTCCAGCAACTGCAGTATTTTGCTTTTATTCATATGCTCCCATATTTACTTCAAGATTCTTGGTGCTAATTCCAAATTTCTTCAGAGCAACACAGCATCCTACTGTAAAAATCTCATCCAGAACAATGTGCCTACCTGCACCTTTTGACACAAAGATATTCCTTGTTCCCCATTCGCTCTATCAGGCACCCCACTCTTGTCCGAACTGTCGTCCACTCTAGGGACTGAAATTTATGAGTGCACTGCATGTCGCGGAGGCACGCTCTGATCTCGGCGGTCTTTAGGCACAGATGCGCTGTTGCTGAGCCCCCGCGATATTTCATGAGGGGGCTCATTTAAATGGAGGGGCCAGAGCGGCCGCCCCAATGACGTAGAAAGGTCGTCCGCTCTCTCCCCACCAACGGTGTCCACACCATTTTTTTTTTTTTAAAGTGCTTCAAGCCCTTCAAGCACAATCACATTTTTAAAGGTGCCAACACCCATAAATGAAAAATAATATTTCAGAGATACTTTCAATCCCCTTTCCAGCACCCCCTCCCCTACCTCCCAACTGAGTTATTAATAAAATAACACATCCCCCGGAAAACCAATTTGTAAAATTATGAATTTTCACCCCCACAACGTCAGCACCTTTGACCCCCAACCCCTTCCCACTATCCCCACACGCAATCGAAGCACTTTTTCTTGCTCCTTCCCCCCCACCCCCGCCCTGAATTTTTCACTCCTTCCCCCCTCCCCATCAGTGTCACACCTCGGAACTCCGAATGGAGTTCCAAAGGCTTGGGAGTTCCGACTGGCGGTCGGAATATCGGTGTGAGACGGCCGATGGGTCAAGGTGAGTTATTTTGCATTCATCTTAATATTTAAATGAAGGCCCCGCTGCAGGGGGCCGCACTGAGGCCTCACCGCTGCCAGTAAAATGCAGCGGGGCCTTATCGGCATCAGAGGTCATGATGAAGGCCCCCCCACCACGACCCCTGATGTTGGAGGGCTCATAAAATTCAGACTCTAGGCATTTCCTCACTTCTAGAAACCTCCTTCAAAACCTTTACCTTTGAATATGTCTTTCTTCTGCTCTCAGTGTTTCCTTCCTGTTCACCTTTATCACTCCACAATGTAAATAAGTCATTATTAAGCTTTCTTCCAATATGTGAGGGGTGCTGTAGAAATGCAATAGTTATTATTGCTCATGTATTGCTGTTACCAATAGCAATGCATGAATCGTGACAATAAGTGATTCAGTATTGGAAAGGAGGTGAATTTTACCAGCCCCCAGACAGACATCGGGGGTCGTGGTGGAAGGGCCCAGAAAATGCCTCCGGGGGAGGCCCACCACAGGCCTCAACGCCAGCAAGGCCCCACCCCATATTACCAGTGGCGGCAAGGCCTCGTGGTGGACCCCCACCGCTTGGCAACGTTACATCCATTTGAATATGTTAAAACATTAAAATGAAGAAATAATTACTTACCCCATCCCGAAGGCCATCCCGCTCCGAGAGTACGGTCGGGGGCTGGCACTCCCACGCTGTTGGATCTCCAACACGGGACTCTGGTGGGGAGGGGGGAGGAGGGTAAGTATTTCAGCGTGGGGTGGGGGGGGGGGCGGGGGAAAAGGGGTGAAACTCACCTGATTGGTCGAAGTGGTGATGGGAAGGGGTGAAGGTAAAAGTTTCTGAACTTTGGAGGGGGCGGGGCAGGTCAGGTACTGAAGGTAAGTATTTTGTTTGGGGGGGGAGAAAGAGGGCAGGAATGACATGTAAAGCTATTGGGAGGGCGGGTGGGAGAGAGCCAGAAAGATTTTTTTTTAATTATTTTTAAGATTTTTAAATGCACTGCTTCTTTAAAAATTTTAATTGCCGTTTAGGCTCTAAGCCCTTTAGAAATGGCGCCGGCACCTGTGCAGTGGTGCGGACACCGTTGCCAGGGACAGAGCGCCTGCCCCCTCCACCCCAGCTTTTAATATCGCGGTGGCTCCAGAGAGCAAATCCCACACGTGCCTCCCGCCATCCTTGAAGTTCACCGCTGAGATCAAAGGTGAGCTAGGAATTTCAGCCCAGTATTTATGTGGCTGCTCCAGTTCAGTTTCTGGTCAATGGTAACCCACCAGGATGCTGATATGGGAGATTCCACAATGGTAATGCCGTTGAATGTCAAGGGGAGATGGTTAGATTCTCTCTTGCTTGAAATCGGCATTGCCTGGCACTGGTGTGGTGCGAATGTTACTTGCCACTTATCAGCCCAAGCCTGAATGTTGTCCAGGTCTTGCCGCATATCGACACGGACTGCTTCAATATTTGTGGAGTTACAAATGGCACTGCACATCATACATAATCAGCAAAAGTCCCCACTACTGACCTTATGATGGAGGGAAAGTCATATTTTACACATTAAAAGAAAGTTCCTTGACTACATATGGGCTAAACTAATTTTGGCAAAGACTTGATAACCCAAGGAACCTGAAATCCCCCCAGGGTTACATTTAGATGGTATGTCTATGGACTATTGTTCATATCCTTTCCTATTACAGGTAGAATGACACTGGCCTGACACTATTAAATATTCTGACTTCCCATTTTGGATGAAAGTATTATGGGAACATTTTCCATTCTGCCTAAGAATTTATGTATTCACTCGACTATATCTGGCAAGCTGCACACATTAATATACGTCACTCTTATCTACAGTCAACACCTTGCCCAAGAATGCAGATATCTTTAAATCCACACTCACTTATTCAAATTCAAAGAAAACCAATGTATTACATCTTGTTGGCACGTACCAACTCTCACGAGCAGAGAATAGTTAAAATTTAACTTTGTAACAGTAAGGGGACGAATTAATACCTTTCAATTATTGGTGAGTCACAAAGAGCTGCCCATCACAGGAATTTTCATACTTGAATTTGTGCAACGTGGCAGTACTGTATGAATCCTGGACAAAAAAATCCAGCAGAACTTGCTTCAACCAAAATGGTGCAGAATATGTTGACACAAGTCTTCAGGGCACCACAAAAGTTAGTTTAATCAGGTCTAATATTGTGCTAATATAATATTGTGCTAGTAAATTGTTGATAAATCATATCACTAGAAATATTGATGAGTATTTAAACAAAAGTGCTGCACTGGAAGAATTAAATATAAACATGTAAAGTGCTTCCATGTGTCAAATACACTTGAGAGAAAAATGTCCATTTCTCTTACGGTGCTGTTGCAGAATTTAATCTTGTGATTTCACTCGTTATTTTCTGCCAATGTAAAACCAAAGTACTACACATCAATTCAAACTGTTTATAATAGCTAGCCTGTTAACCTTTCCAATTTTCACAGGGCAAATTAAAAGTTATGTTAACAAAGAAATAATAGCACTTACAGAATGATATTCTCCTCTGAAAGACAAGTGGTAACTGAATTAGTGGACCAGTGATTTACAGAGATGGAGTTTGAACAGTTGGACAATAGTCCACTCTAGTGCGGAGACAAAAAGACAGCAACATTAATCAGAAATATTGATCAAGATATTGTGTGTCTACCCCTACCCCAAGGGTTGCAAACTCTCTTCAGTTATAAACATTCTAATCTATTCTGGGGTAACAGCTGGGGCAAATATATCTTCAAAATCAAGTAGAAATCATCAAGGAGGCCTATGTGCCATCATTCAGCATTCTACAGAACCCATAGCTATTCATTTTTAGAATACTGTAGACCTTGTGGGCAGGCTACAAAACAGAAATGCTCCTGGACTCAGCAGTTCAAACCAATTAAGTGAATTTGAGGTGTACAGCCTAGTTCCCTTCCCCCAACATTGCTGCAGCCAGGTTGTCAATTCCCTACATTATACTAAAGCAGAATACTGCTGGAAATCTGATATTAAGACACTGCAAATACTCAGCAGGTCAGGCAGCATTTGTGCAGAGAGAAACAGAGTTAACGTTGCAGGTCGATGACCCTTCATCAGAACTACATAATGTTACGACTGGACTAGCACAAATAAAATACTGGCATTTAAGTTAGATCTCTGCATTTCTGGCAGAGCATAAAAGCTGAAACTGTACCTCAAAATTAGCCATCAGTCCAAAAGTCCTGCAAGAATTGCCAATGGTCAAACTTTGTACAGTTTCGCTCAGTCATGGGAAATCCATGACTTCCTGTTCAATATTACTGAGCAGTTTCTTCAAGTCTTTCTGTACTCTCAATCATCACAATAAAATTTATCAATTAAGTCTTACTGGTTCCTGTCATCCAGTACGAACGTGTTGGTTAAAAAATGGTGTGTCAAATTTGAGTTTTTATGCTAGGTTTTCTCAGGTTCAACATCACCAGCCACTCTCCTCAGTGGATCTTGTATTCTCCACTATATCGAGTGTAAGCATTTTCAGCCGAGGTAAATGACAGAAAGACCCAAGAATCTTAACAGACAACCCTTAGTCTGTACACCAAGTATTAGCATGCAGTACATGCCAGGAGATGATTCAAAAGCAAACTGAAGGTACATACTGAGAGACCAAACCTCTGGCTCAGAATCAACAAATTGCTGTATTTAAATAGGACAAGTGAATGAATGGGCAGTATACTATATAAAATGATGAATCATACATTTCTCTAAAAGTGCCATTCACTTTCTCTTAAATACACATTAAAGGCCCGCTCGGGTCTGCACGACCCCGCCCAAGTCCTTTCATTTTTTTCCCATGCCCAACCCCACCACTGGAATGTTCAGTTAACCTAGCTTCCGTTTTTCACTTTTTAAGCTTGTGCAGATTGGCAACAAAAACTGCAACTGGACTTGAAAGGTTGTTTAACAAGTACATTAAGATTGGAGCCATGTACCGGAGGTGGTGATAGTGTGTCTGACCCGGCACGACCCAAGCCTGAATGCCGGACCCAGAAGAGCGACCCGAACCTGACACGTCGTCGGGTCCCGTCGGGTTTGGGTTAGGTAGCCATGCTCTAACACACATACACTTCTTGCATCATTGAACTAGCTGCTGTTTGAAAATAACCCCAGCAGTCCTGCTAGCCGACACAATTTTAAAGCATGGAACTCTTCGCTGTGAAGTTGAAATTGGTTCTCTAGTAAAACAGAAATACAATGTCAACCCCTTTGAAGTTACACTGAAACAAAAAGCCAATTGACAACTACATCTCCTGTAATTACATCGGATTAACAACGATCGATCCAACAAGAGGGCTTTGCTTCGCTTATCAATACTCAACGGATGGTCAACCTTTGCCAAAGGCGAGGATGTTTTAACAGCTGATTAAATGGCTAGCACCATTGCACACCAACATCTTAGACAATCCATCGTGCTTCACTTAGCAACTCTCACAATCTGATGCCCATGACTGCCAGTCTGTCAGATCTTTGAGCTGATAACTATCCTTTGGAAAATCTGTATGACCTGCAGTTTTAACCCCTTGCATTGTTGTTTCTAGCACAAGTAAAAATTCTACACATTCCAAAATCTATTTTTGTCACAGTATTGCATTTATTTTATTTTAGATTAATATATATTTTATTTAAATGAAAAGTATTGGAGATGTACTCAGAGAAACCTGAAGCAAAAAAATTCCCAAGAGCTGCTGCATTTAAATAACATTTAACTCCTTGGTTTGTTCATCACATTTAAACAATGTTGGGGAGAGCACAACTTCAAAAGTATTCGTAGATTGGATTAGACAGGAGAGAAATGAAAGAGGAAGTAGATAATAGCAGGCAGACAGTAGGGCGCTACATAGATGTCCAATACACTAAACAACTGAAATGCCATCTCTACAATGGAGGGAGGGTGGGTGAGAGTTTCACCTGCGTCATTCTTACAAAGCTCTTAATCACCTTTAGACAAGAAACATAATTTTTATTTAAAAAGCATTTTATTCCTTGAAAACAGAATCACAAAGTCTACTTGTGAAGGCCTCAAAAACTCAAAAAAATAGTTACTGAGGACTCTTTTCTGATCTACTGCAGTCCTAGGAATAGTGATCTTCCTCTGTGCAACATGTTTTCTCCACGCATTAATTAGTTTTATTTTGCTGCATACAGAACTTGCAAAACAATTCAACTGGATGTTTCTATTGTAGCACTTGATACGAGGCAAGAGCAGTGAAATTGTATACATAGCCATAACAATTTAAGCACGTTATCCAACAACAACTTATATTTATATAGCACCTTTAATGTAATAAAGCATCCCAAGGTGCTTTACAGGAGCATTATAAAACAAAATATGACACCCAGCCACATAAGGAGATATCAGGTCTGATGACCAAAAGCTTGGTCAACGAAGTAAGTTTTAAGGGGTGTCTTAAAGGAGGAAAATGAGGTAGAGAAGCAGAGAGATTTAGGGAGAGAATTCCAGGGCTTGGGGTCTTGGCCACTAAAGGCACAGCCACTAATAGCGGAGCGATTAAAATCGGGGATGCTCAAGTGGCCAGAATTAGAGGAGCGCAGATATTTCAGAGGGGATAGATGGGAGTGTGGAATTCGAGACACAAACAGATCAGCCATAATCTTATTGAATGGCAGAGCAGGGTCGAGGGGCCGAATGGCCTACTTCTGCTCCTAATTTGTATGTTCGTATGATTTTGGGGCTGGAGGAGATTCCAGAGTTAGGGAGGGGCGAGGCCACGGAGGGATTTGAAAACAAGGGTGAGAATTTTAAAATCAAGATGTTGCTTGGCCAGGAGCCAATGTAAGTCAGTGGGCACAGGGGATGATGAGTGAACAGGGCTTGGTGCGAGTTAAGACACGGGAAGCAGAGTAACCAACAAGAGGCGACAAGTAACATAATCTTGTTAATAAATCCACAGGACAATCTGCATTGCAAGAAAGCAACTAACAGTAGAAGGTTTCCAAGCATGTGACACATCCATCGGATTGGAAAGCTGAAGGCACAGGAAATTGAACTTTGTAACACGGCTGTAATTGCTTCAGCTCTCCAGTAACATTTCATAAACTGGCACATAAGGGGGTAGATTTTTCTGCAGCGGGGGATCTATCACCCTCTGCCATTAGACAGACTTGCTCTTGTACTATTCAGGTCAAAATAAATTTGCTTAAAAGGTTGCTGAAAGTGTGAGCCAACAGTGTGCAGTGAGGGAAAGGGTATCTGGGATCTGAGTGAACAGGGCATGTCCTTAACCAATCAGATTTAAAGATTACAAAATAACCATCAGAAGGACTGAGAGGGAAGATTAATTAAATCAATATCAAATCAGGTACAGAAAGAGAAATAACAGGAAAGGAAGATTGGATTTAGAGAGAGAAGCTGACAGAAAGGAAATGTTAGAAAAAGTAGATAACTTTAAATTTAACATTTTTAAAATCTTCCAAAAATTTGAAAATCTGAAGAGAAACCCGTGGCTCCACACTTCTAGTTATTTATTTTCTGGGCAGGAGAGGTTGACTAGCAGTCATTAATGTCATTCAAAAGATATTTATGCTGTTAATTACCAGACTTAACTTTTTGTGGCATGTTTAATGGACAATTAATGTACAAACATAGCAATTTCAAAATCACCGGGAATTAAGGGTGAGCTAACAACAGAAATTGGCCAGTAAATTGTGGCAATTCATGGGGAATCTCTTCCTCATCACAAGCTGTCGGCCGACTTCCACATGGTGTGATTGATTTTTTTTTAAGTGTTCATGGGATATGGGCGTCGCTGACAAGGCCAGCACTTATTGGCCATCCCTTCTCAAGGGCAATTAGGGACCATTGATATGAATTGTGCCATAGTCATTCTGAAAAAAAACAAGAATTAATTCTAAAACAAATGCTTTGAAGTGATTTTGATTTTAAAATGAAGGACAATAGTTTAGATACAGAAATGGTTTATCTTCATGTAATCATAAAGACTCCAGCAGTTTCTCACAAAGATTTAAATCATCATCCATCCAAAAATTTCAACAATTATGGATTTTGTTTTAAGCAAACTTGGCGAATTCAGTGGCTGTGTTCAAGACTTCCTTCAAAAAGAAAATCTGATTTTGCTAGCAAAATAATCCATTGCTTGTTGAGCCAAACGATTAGGGAAATCAGTGAGGATTACTCTGCTGTTGAGGTTTTGGACATTTTTGTACAGTTTTATCGTCCGAAATCCCGCTAACAGTTTCCTAACCTGACCACGTTTACAATCTGTAAACTGCAACTTCTCACTTTCTTCCCCTACAGCGTTCATGGACTTGGGGATTAACACTTATCTCTGCTATTTGATTGGGATCACCTACCATATTAAATTTGCGGGTAGACCCAGATTTTATCCACTTAATTTATTTCAAGAAGGAAACCAGTTGAATTTTAAGACACAGGCAAACAAAAAAAAACAGAAGTTTGTAGCTTCAGAGAAAACATAATTTTCACACTCAGTTAGTCACTTTAACATACTCAACAAATATACTTGAATCTGATAAATTATGATAATTCATATCAATAAAAATACTATAATGAATGGCAGATATCAAGAATAAAGTTCCATTCTATTAACGTTTGCAAAACACAGCACTTGATAGATACACTAATTAATCAATAAAATTGGTTTCCCAAGAACAGAGACAACCACCTCCTTTGAAGTCAGCAGGTTGGAATGCATTACAACGAAAACAGTACAGGTTTTACAACTTGTGATGGAACGCAGAAGGTGAACATGCAGGTAGAACAAGCAATTAGAAAGGGATATGGCATGTTGGCCTTAATTGCTATGGTTTGTTTGTTTATTTCCTTCTCTTAACACTTGAAAAAATTTCCTGAAAACTAAGAATCATAGCAGGTTATTGAGGACAAGACCCATTGCTGAAACAGAATAGTAAGACCCTGCCTGCCTGGTCCACTGGCAGGCAGACATAAAAAGGACCCCATGGCACTATTCAAAGCTGAGAAAAGAGTTTACCACACCCCGATTCATAGCAAGTATTCTTGCCTAAACTAATTCCAATCAGATTAACAATTGTAATTCCCAATTTTTCTTCTGCCATGCATCCTTATACTGTCTCTGAATAATATGGTGATTAAGTGCTGAAATATCATCTTGTATTATTGATTCATATCCACCTTATACAGGGTTAAAATTGCCCCAGACTCCTATGTGCAACTGAGAGATAATCATCCGACCAAACTAGACTGGATTAAAACCCCAGTTTAGACTTGAAAAGACAGTGAGGAAAGAATGTACGCTCAATTCCAAGCTATCCACCTGCACTACTCACTCAGACTGTGAGGGGAGGGCAAGAGTCATATGAAAGAAAAAGACTTGCATTTATATAGCACCTTTCATGACCTCAAGGATATTCCAAAGCACTTTACAGCTAATTCTAAAGTGTAGTCACCATTGTAATATAGGAAATTAAGCAGCCAATTGCAACGTCATAATGACCAGGTAATCTACTTTTGTGATACTTATTGGGGCCAAGACACCAGGGATAAACTCCCTTGCTCTTCTTCAAAGTAGTGGCCATTACATCCACCTGAGAGGGAAGAAGGAGCCTTGGTTTAACAACCGGGTTGAAAGACAGCACCACACTGGATTGTAAACCTAGACTTTTGCACTCAAGTCCTGGAACTGGAACTTGAACCCACAACCTTCAAATTCAGAGGCAAGAGTGCGACCAGCTGAGGCACAGCTGACACGTGGCAACTTAAGGGCACCAAGATTGTCCTAGATTGCCACATCTGCAGTAAATGTTTCTGGCTTGAAACACTTGACGCAAAGTCTTTCAGCTGGTTTTCAAATTCAAGACACTCCAACATCTAAGGGAAGAGGAGGAATTTTTATATAGTTTTCTCTAGAGTGCAGTTACCCCTCAGAGGAAAGCACAGGTGCTGGAAGGAGATTGTGACTATTGGTCAGCAGGGTAAGGGGAAGCAACTGGAGATAGAGAAGGGAGGTCCAACAGGTACAATGTACTTACTACCTGTGTGGATAACGGTACAGCCGGAATGTTAGCCATGGCATTGTGAAGCAGGGTGCAGTCCAAGGCAGGGAACAGCAGAATAGAAAGGATGTACTCAGATTCATAAAGTCATTTACAGCACAGAAGGAGGCTATTCGGCCCATCGAGTCCATGCCAGCTCTCCACACAGCTATGCTGTCAATCCCACTCCCCCAGCTCGATTCCTGGAGCCCTGCAAGTCTATTTCTCTCAGATGATCATCCAACATCCTCTTGAAATCATTGATCATCTTCGCTTCCATCACCCCTGTAGACAGCGAGTTCCAGGTCATTACAACCCGCTACGTAAAAAGGTGCTTCCTTATATTTCCCCTGTGTCAGAGAGACTGGCGTATGGCCATCATGGGATACTTGGCGTAAAATCAAAGCTGCTAAAACTTGAGAAAAGCTGGTCTGTGAGATGCAGAGAAATACATGAATAATCTAATCAAGAGGTAGACGAGGTCGGGGAGGGGTGGTGGGGGAAAGAGACAGGGAGTCGTTTGATAATATGATCAAGGCAAGATGAGATTAGCGAAGAGAGTAAGATAGGAAGATAATGTAATTAAAGAAACAGCTTGTCAAGTAAACCTCCTGTGACTGCTCAAACATTGTACTAGTAGAATCCTTATGATCATTCCTGAGAGTAGGACTTCTCCTTGCACTCTCAGAATAAAGATCGTTCGTTTGAACAAGATATTAGACTCTCGAGGTGTTTTTGGGTACCGGGGCAAGCCCTCACCCCTTACACATGCATCTTTTGCCCAAAGCTTTCAATCAGTGCCCTCTAGTCCTTGTACCATTTGTAACATTTATCCCATTTGATCACTAGGGGCATAGATAGCATCCTCTGCAGCTGAGAGTCCAAAAGGGTGTATTGCCTATCTAATGCCCGGGTAAAGGTTATCTCGGGGCAACCGAGTAGAATAGGGAAGAATAGAAAAGCTGAATATTATTTCCATGAAGAGATACTACAGAATACTGCAGTACAGAGGGATCTGGGTGTCCTTGTATATGAATCACAAAAAGTTAGCATGCAGGTACAGCAAGTAATTAGAAGGCAAATGGAATGTTGGCATTTATTGCAAGGGGAATGGAGTATAAAAGTAGGGAAATCTTGTTATAACTGTACAGAACATTAGGTGAGACTGCACCTAAAGTACTGTGTACAGTTTTGGTCATCTTACTTAGGTAGGGTTATACTTGCATTGGAAGTAGTTCAGAGGAGGTTCACTAGGCTGATTCCTGGGATGAAGGGGTTGCCTTATGAAGAAAGGTTGAGCAGGTTGGGCCAATACTCATTGGAGTTTAGAAGAATGACAGGTTATCTTATTGAAACATAAAAGATTCTGAAGGGGCCTGACAGAGTGGATGCTGAGAGGATGTTTCCCTCCTGGGGCACAATTTCAAAATAAGAGGTCTCCTATTTAATAGAGATGAGGAGGAATTTCTTCTCTCAGAGGGTCGTTAATCTTTGGAATACTTTTCCCCAGAGAGCAGTGGAGGCTGGGTCATTGAATATTTTCAAGGTGGAGTTAGACAGCTTTTTGATCTACAAAGGAGTCAAGGGTTATGGGGGCAGGCAGGAAAGTGAAATTAAGGTGAAGCAGGCTTGAGCGCCCAAATGGACTACTCCTGCCATCCCAGAGATTAGTCTGGTGAACTGCCATTGCACTCCCTCTATGGCAAGTATATCCTTCCTTAGATAAGACGACCAAAACTGTACACAATACTCCAGCTGCGGCCTCACCAGGGTTCTATACAATTGCAGCAAGACATCTTTACTCCTGTACTCAAAACCCCTTGTGAATAAAGGCCAACTTGCTTGCTGCACCTGCATACCAGCTTTTAGTGACTCATGAACAAGGACACCCAGGTCCCTTTGGACATCAAAACTTCCTAACATCTCAATATTTAGGAAATATTCTGCCTTTCTGTTTTTTCTACCAAATACATAGCTGAAAGACTGGTGTGGAAGGAGGTGTTCCATTTCACTAGCAACAGTACTGGGGGAGGAAGAAACTTTACCACTGAGAGAGGCTCCATCTGAACCAGAGTGGCAACAGTGTCCTAGCAGAAAGGATAAATAGGGCTGTTGACAGAACTTTATAGTAATATAACCCGGGTAGGAGGTCTAATGAAAACAGCATAGGTCTGAAGACAAAAGCGGCACGGGGCGGTGCAGTGGTTAGCACCACAGCCTCACAGCTCCAGTGACCTGGGTTCAGTTCTGGGTACTGCCTGTGCGGAGTTTGCAAGTTCTCCCTGTGACCACATGGGTTTCCGCCGGGTGCTCCGGTTTCCTCCCACAGCCAAAGACTTGCAGGTTGATAGGTAAATTGGCCATTGTAAATTGCCCCTAATGTAGGTAGGTGGTAGGAGAATGGTGGGATTAATGTAGGATTAGTATAAATGGGTGGTTGTTGGTCGGCACAGACTCGGTGGGCCGAAGGGCCTGTTTCAGTGCTGTATCTCTCTATGACTCTAATAAGGAGATGAGAGTAAAGCTCAGAGGAAGGTAAGGAACAAGGGTAACAGTCAGGGAACAGATCCAGTTAAAAATAGAATCATAAAAAGGACCTTTAAAAATTAAGTAAAAGCAACAACTATTAAAGACAAATTGAAGTTCCTATACAACAGTGTATGCAGCATCTGAAATACTGGAGATAATCATCTGTAGTAAGAAGCCACATGTAGTAGAAATAACTGAAACATGGCTGCAGAATGAACAGGACTGGCAACTAAATATCGCAGGTTATAGCATAATCAGAAAGGATAGGGAAAGTACAGCAAGTGAAGGGTAGTTGTACTAATTAGAGATAATATAATGGCAGTAGAAAAAGGGATGCAAGAGAAGATTTGAAACAGAGTAATTGGATTGAAATAAAAAAATAAGGGATCAATCACCAAATAAGGAAATATTACAGACCACCTAATGGTGGAAAGGAGGTGGAGGAATAAACATGCAAGCAAATGTGTGAAATTAGTAAATGATGTCGAATAATCATCATGGGAGATATTAACAACGCCCAAATAAACTGGAAAAAAAGGGGTACAAAGAAAAGAGTTTTTACAATGTGTTTAGGGCCCCTTATCCAAAATGTAGAAAGACCACGACATGAGGGAGCATGCTGAATCTGGTAATTGGAAATGAACCACAGCATATAAAAGGAGTAAGTGTAGGGGAACATCTGGACAATAGCAATCACAAAACAATAAAGTTTAACATAAAGATTGAAAAGGATATAAGAAAGATAAATTGGGAAAAAGTTGATTTTAAGGGGTGAGAATGGAACTAGGGAAAATAAACCGGAAAAATTTATTGGCAAACAAAGAAATAGAAGAGCAGTGGGAAATGTTTAAAACAGTGATCAATACAGTCCAGGAGAAATATATCCTACTAAATGCAAAAAAAACTAGCCACTAGGAAAAACACTATGGAGGAATAAATGAGGGCAAAATTGAAACTAAAGAAAAAGACATGAACTAAGTACAGAGATAACAAATGAAAGGATGGCAAAGGGCAAGACAAAATGGTTAGGAAAGAACGCAAAAATACAATTAGTAAGGCCAAGAGAAACTATGGAATTAAATTATCAAGGAACATAAAAATACTCAAATATTCTACAGACATAAATAACAATAAAATCGAGATAGGAATAGGATCTCTAAGAGATACACACAAACTCAATTAATGACAGCGAAATGACTGAAATATTAAATAATTACTTTGCCTCAATATTTACTAGGGAGAGTAACATGGTCAGCATAACATTAGAAGAAGAGATCAACAAAGATATAAAGATGGGGGTGGAGGGGGGGAGCGGGGGGTAGATAATTGATAAACTAATCAAACTTATGAATGGATAAAACCCTGGTCTGGGTGGATTGCACATATTAAAAGTTAGGGAAGAGAGAGTACAGGCTGCCCATTAGTCCTCCGGCATGAGTTTTCTAATGAATCTTTATATAATACATATGTACATACACATGGGAGCTAGAAAAAGGCCAAACCTCATACTATAGACCAATCAGCTGAACATTGGTGGTACGAAAGATAACGGAATCCTTACTAAAAGACGTCATAGAAAAACAGCTAGAAACTGAAAACATAACAGAGTAATTTGCACGGATTCCAAAAGGGAAGGTCATGCTTGACTAACTTATTGAATTCTTTGAAGTAAAAGAAAGGATGGATAAGGGTAATTGATTAGACATAATATATTTGGATTTCCAAAAAGTCTTCGATAAGATACCACTTAGTAGACTCGTGACTAAGGTCAGAACATGTTGTTAGGTGAGTGCTTCTACTTTTTTTGTAAAATATATTTTAATGACTTATAGTTGAATTATGGACACTGATTCATCTGGAATCTTGAGGAGATGCTGAACTTTGTGGCTTGTGTTTTTAAAAAGTCACCAGAAGGTTCCTGGATTTGGCTTGTAGACAAGACTGGAAGGCACCTGTCTGTGGATAATCACCCAGCAGGAGTTGTTTTTGACTTGGGGAGATGTTTACAAAGAAGTGACAGGTCAAGATTTATAGAGATCAGAAGGCTTGACTTCCGGACTGTTCTTAGTTTCAATTTGAACTGTTACAAAGGACAGTTGGTTTTTGCCGGCCAAAAGAAGACCCAGATCTCTCTTTCGAAAAGAAATCCTGCATACAGTGTGTCAATTTCCCATTTCCAACTATATTTGAAGAAAAGATGCATATTTGAAGAAATTCTGCGTATCGAATGTGTTGCCGCATTTCTGCTGTAAGACCTATCTGAAACTTCTGTAGCTGCATTTCTTGGAAAGCCTACCCAAATTGATCTTTAACATCGCGTGGAAAGAACTGTTCTAGGAAGATCCCAGTGACAGCTGTCTATGTGTATTTGGGATGTCAAACCAAAACCAAGGACAAATATTCTGCCTAACTGGGTGCTTTTCTTTGTTTTTACTTTCTTTGTAACAGCGCTATAAACAAAAATCCCTTTTATTTTTCTGGTTAACTGGTGTGTGTGTGTGTGTGTATATATGTGTGAGGGGCTAAGATAAATAAGGGGCTTTAATATTTCAATTTGTGTGTGTATGTTTTACTTCATTATTTGTTTAGACTTGTCTATAATAAACTGTTAACTTTGTTATTTATTAAAGAAACCTGGTTGGGGTGTTTTATTCTGGGAAGAATAGAGTATATGGTTGACCGTATCAGTAAGTGGGAAAATTTAAATATATGTTGTCACCTCTGGAGAAATGCAACTAGAATAAACAGCGAACTCCTCCCACCTCGGATGTAACAATGTGGAGTCAGGGGACAAGTAGCAGAGTGGATAGCAAGCTAACTACAAATCAGAAAACAGGGACGTGGGTTAACAGTACTCAGATTGGCAAAAGGTGGGAAGTGATGTTGCACAAGGATCGGAGCTGAGACTACTGTTGTTCATCATTTACATAACCGATTTGGACCTGGGAATTATTAATAATCATTTTAACTTGTTTGTAGTATAGTTTTTATACTGCAGTAAGCAGTACAAGTCAAGGGGCAATACAGAGCTCTTTTTCTTAAAAATTATGGCAATGACATTAGCATGTTATTTCAACTAAAGGCCATCACCCAGAAAAATCCTTAGGCTCAGCTGCTTTGACTGCCGTTAACACTAATAATTCAAACACTATAAGATATTATGTTGAGTGGAAGCATTTCATAAACTTCATCATGTCTTGAGGCAAACATCTTAAAGCAGGGTATGGAGGAAGTATGCTACTCACAACCATTTTAAGCATGAGACAGCACTGGTAAAAGTACTTTCCTGTGTCACCAATAGGCACCACAAGAATTCCAATTCATATCAACAAAATCATACCAATAAAAACACGTAGGTCTTTGATCTTCACAATGGCATCCTCAGAGATGCAAAAAGATTATAGAAGGTGTTGTTCCCTTCTCCAGAACCAATGTGCAATGCATCAGAATCTGGTAGCAGGTGGGCTAATTCTATTTACAGACATCGAGCAACCAGAAACGAATTTACAAGTAAAGCCTTTGATTAACTGATTTCACTAATCATCACCAAGAAATTAACAAAGTAAGTTTAATTCATCTGCCTCCCCAACCCCACTGCCACTTAATAGGCAAAAAGTTGCAGTTTCGTTTTCTTTACTTTACCAAAATTACAAAAGGACTATCTATAAAACTTGAAAGATTGGTATCTAAAAGGACAGCTTCACTATTGGCTAATAAACTTCTACTAAGCTTTATCTGTAGTTGCCCCTCTTCTCTCCACATCAGCCTCACTTCTGCAGTGCTCCATCATTTAGGCTACTTTACATCTTGTTTGTCAATCACACAGCAGTATTGCTAGTACCTCTGGGCCCACGCAACATCCCTAAAGTATACAGGTTGAGGTGGAGCAGAGGTAAACAACACGAGATTGAAAAGATGAAAATAGAAATAGTCGTTCACTATGCATCACATGTTGTGTCTGCAGTAGTGAAAGCTTTTCCAGGGTTCCATTTGACAGCTGTGGAAACTCAATTTTCAGAACCGAGTGTTCATGGCTATTCCAAAAACTAAACCTAGCCAAAAGGAAAATACAGCCATTTTAATATGTTATGCATGTCCTTGTTTGATATATGATGAAAGAATAAATACATTGCAAGGCTATACTGTCGACAAGTACCATCATATTACTTAGGAAATTGTACAATGGAATCGCCATTATTCACTATAATGAAACCAACCATTCCTTTCCACAGCTCATAATCAAGAGTCTTCAAATTCTAGTCTTACACCCAAAGTACAGTAATACCCTAAACACACTAACAATAGAAGCATTACGTAGTTCTATTCAGTAAGAAAATGATGAAAACAAATGACAAAAGATGATGCGCAATGGGGCCATGCCTTGTGCAAGGCTTTGTCCTGTTAAAATTCTTCTAAATAATAGAAGTGTGGACAATGTAGGTCCCATTAAACTGAGTCTTTTGTATATTAATCTTGTACGTTAACAGACAGAGAAAGACATGAATGTTGTTTTAACAAAGAGACAATTCATGCACAAGCTGTGCTCAATTCGTAATGGGGATAGCCTTCACAAAAAATCTTATTGTAAACAAACACAGTGCCATGACGAATCACAATGAAGCATATCACTTGCACATGACAGTGACCCGAATGACACACGGTGTTTATGTCTCACTTCTTCACAAAGACTGCGTTCTTTTATCACATCAAGTTTATTTGAATTAAAATCCCGAAGTAGGGCTCAAAAGCGGATCAGAATAGAGGAATGTTGAGGTCAACTGTGATGAGATTAAACCAGATTTGAAATAAAAATGATGCATACAAGCACAGACCACATCTTTTAAAATGTCATTTGGAAAATAGTAAGATTTTAGACACAGGAACAGGAGGAGGCCATTCAGCCCCTCAAGCCTCTTCTGCCATTCAATGAGATCATGGCTGATCTATGACCGAACTCTGTAACTTTTGCCCAATATCCCGTAATACCATTGGAAAACAAAATTCTACCAATTTCAGGTTCAAAATTAACAACTGATCTAGCACCAACTGCCATTTGCACAAGAGAGTTCCAAACTTCTACCACCCTTTGTGTGTAGAAGTGTTTCGTAATTTCACTCTGAAAAGGTCTGTTTCTAATTTTTAGACTATGTCCCCTCGGCCTAAACTCCCGAACCAGTGGAAATAGTTTCTCTCTATATCAACCCTTTCTGCTCCATTTAATATCTTGAAAGCTTTGAACAAATCACCCCTTAATCTTCTAAATTCCAGAATTTGTGTAATCTCACCTCCTAATTTAACTCTGAGTCCAGGTATCATTCTGATCAATCAACACTGCACTCTCTCCAAGGCCAACATATCCTTCCTAAGGTTTGGTGCCCAGAACCATTCTCAGTACTCCAGGGGTGTGGTCTAGCCAAGGCTTTATACATGGCTTCTTTCCCCTTCTATTCCAGTCCTCTGGACAGCTTTTTTGATTATTTTCTGTACCTGTTAATGACATTTTAACGATCTATGTACCCGAACACCCAAGTCTCTTTGGACCTCCATAGTTTCTAGGTCTTCAACTGTTAAAAAAAGGATAAAACAGGGTCCTTTCTATGTCAAAAGTTGATGACCTCACATTTGCCTACATTGAAATCCATTTACCAGCAACAATTATCACTGTCATTTTTCCACCTCTCAAATTGAAGTTGTTTTATTATACAACAATTGCGACTCTCTCCAACAAATAATCCTGACCACGATGTTGCTTTAAATACTGAAAAATTGAAAATGTGGAAAGAAAATTACTTCAGCTTAGCTCATTTTTAGGCTGATTTTTTAAACAAAACTGAGGCTTGATTTTATTTACAATATTCATCATGAGACACACATAAATTAATCATGGAGATGAGCACAGAAAGAATGAGGGTGCAGTTCCACACATGCAGTCAAACTATTATGCAGGGTTTAATTCTAGGTACATGTTCATTTCCTAATCTCAGGCACATCATCAAAACTCTTTCACACCAGGTAATGAGAGCAGGAGTGCATCCATTTTCAGGCCAATATGTGTTTCTCCTCCCAACCCTATTATTAGTCATTAGATGGATATGCTGAAGTGCATAATAAAAACAGGTGGTGGCTCAACCATTTGTGTTCACTTAAAAGGGCAGTGTACCTGTAATAATTCTGTTTGTAAACTACCTCCTTGTTGTCATTGTTGCAGTCAACTGTGTAATCTCCCATTACAAGTGCATAATTTTAGGTAAAATTAGTTAAGCGCCATGAAAAAAAATACGTTGCAACAGATAACAGCAAACTTTGCACGATAACATGGCAGTGTTACAGGTGAACAATCTGAACAGGTTGTCCCTGGTTTCTCCAGGAACTGAACTTGCCAAGAAACTTCCCAAAACTCCTCCTCACATAATACTGCATCATTTGACCTTTAAGAATGTCTTTTTCCAATAAAACAAAATACAGTTCAGGCAAACTTAAAAAGGTGAGCTGAGAAAACCCACACATTTAAAACCTGTGTATAAAAGACTGATTCTCAATTATTTACAGATTCAAAATTGCCAAATTATTTACAGATCGATGAATGGTTTCACACACACACACACACAACACATAATATCCATTTGGTTTCAAGCAGATTGTAATTTGCTTTCACATGTCAGATAAACTGTCACCATGGTTTCTTGGCCTCCATTGGCCATTTAACAGATCTATAACATTGCATATAATAAATCTGTACTTTAGCTTTGTGGGTTTAAAGCACTGCTGTGTACCCAGGATGTTATCAGTAAAGCTGCTGGGACCATAAAAGAAGCTTAACCTGATGGGTCGAAAGTCACAGCAGAGTGTCCACACTGCCAAGCTGTACAGGTTGTTTGTTAACCACAGATTGGGCAGACATTGAGAGGGGAGAGGGAAATCTCTCAAAACTATCAACTTCATTTTAAAAGAGGGAATGGCATTCATTAATGCATCACGCCATTAAAATGATTCTAATAATTTAGGGTACAATTCCAGAAGATTATGCATTTCCCAAAACACAGCAGACATTGTTACCCAACACAGCTTAAATTCTGAGGCAGCATTCTGGAAATTGTAACAGTCGTTGTGGCAGAAAAGCAAACAATGTACTTAAATTTAAAAGGGCATTTGATTTTTTTTTAATGTAATAGAACAGACATGGAAATAATGAATAGTCCCTTATGAATTACAGGGGGATGATGCTGTTGCAAACGCCTTCTTGGAGGCAGGGGGAGGGGGCTGGTGGAAAGAAAAGGTAAATTCTCTAGATAAATAAATCAATGACATGGTCGCTGCATTCTCGGCCAGCTTAGAGCCAAAGGCTGAGAATGCAGCATCTCATCATTTAATCATGGCAGACAGAGGGGACGAAGAGCAATTGCTGGAACTCACCTTTTCACAGGCTGGGAGCCCTGAAACCACAGCAGCGACCTGCAGCAAACCCAGCATTAAAGCGCTGGCAACCCAGGAGGCAGGAGCAACCTCTGGCACAAACAGCTGGCTCTGACTCCTGCTTCTTACTGTCGATCGCATCGCAAACACACATTAAAGGACAGCTTCGGATTCTGCCTGCTGTGTACTTGCTCCTGTCTCCAACACACATAAACCAAATCCCTTTCCTCCTCCTCCTCCACCCAGGCTGCGCGTACCCGACCAGGGACCAGCCGGCACGTCATGCGCGTGCCCGCCCCCTTCCAGTCGCGTCCCCGACGCCTGGCGGGCACGAGCGCCTGTCATTCCAGCTATTCAGCCTGCATCGGGATGAGTGCATTTCCTGTGTTTGAAACTTGTGTCTCTGTTTTCTAAATGCAGCCTCTGCCATCAACATCAGACCCAGAGCACATTCCCAATGTGGCTCAACATTAAAACCCAGACTCAGCACATTGTCTTCCTTCCCAATCCAGTCTTTCCCAGAATATTAAATCAGTGTTACTTCCCATAGCCTTCAGGTTCCAAATCCCAAGACTGGAAATATAACAACACTTTTTTTTACAAAAAACACAAGCTGGGAAATAATTAGAAGACTCGCAATTCAGCCCCGATAATTTAAAGTAACTTCTTTGTGCCAAAATGTCAAATATTCCATAATCTGTAGTAAGCAACATAAATAACCATAAATCAACAACATAAATTTTGAGTCGCCTAAGTCTATATTGCTTGAGTTTAGAAGAATGAGATGTGACCTCATTGAAATGTATAAAGTTCCTAAGAGTTTGACAGGGGAGATGCTGGGAGCATGTTTCCCCTGGCTGGACGATCTACAACCAGGGGGATCACAGTCTCAGAATGAGGAGAAATTAATTCACTCAGAGGGTTGTGAATCTTTGGAATTCTCTACCCCAGAGATCTGTGGATGCTCAGTCATTGAGTAGATTCTAGACTGAGATCAATAGATTTTGGGGTACTAAGAGAATTAAGTGAAATGGGGATAGTGCAGCAAGGTAAAGTTAAGGTAGAAGATCTTATTGAGTGGCGGAGCAGACTCGAAGGGCCGAATGGCCTAATCCTGCTCCTATAACTTACGTTCTTATAAGACAACAAGGTGGAGATGTGCAAAAAATTGATTCAAACGACTTTGAGCTAAGAGGAATGCACTTAATTGGCCCAGTGTCACACTTTCTTTGATAATGCCTCTGTGAAGCACCTTGGGAAATGTTACTACATTAAAAGTGCTATATAAGCATATAGCCTGCATTTGGTGCTTCCCCCAGGACAGCACTTTTGATTGGTCACTCAGGATCAAGACTGTTAATGGCCAGACAATATTCTTTAGTGATGTTGGTCGAAGGATAAATATTGGCCAAGACAGGGGTCAGGAAGTATTTACACAGAACTGCCAATGGAATTCATTAACTAGAATCACAAAATGTTAAGCTGTCGCAGATTCAACCTAAACTTTGAGGGGGGGGAAGGCTCATAGTTTTCATAACGTATGTAACAAGGCAGATGTTTCACAAATTTGGCTTTCCTGGTTGTGGGAGACAGAATTGAAGATATCCTGGTCCATCAATGACACTCATTTCATAAAAGGTTCCTCATTCCCCAGCAATGCTGATTCGGTGGCTAAGATAAATTCTGGAGTTGAACTTTTGTTTTTAAAGGAATTTGGAGATTTTCAACCTAGTTTGGTTTCAGAAACAACTGTTCCTCAAATTCAGCGTCAAGCCGCTATATCGCCATCAGGAAACAACCACTTACATTTCTACAGCATTCTCACATACAGAAAGGTTTCATAGAGCAGTTTACAGGGCAGAAGACCAGGGGCTGAATTTTGTAATCCCGCCACCATGTGAGGTGGCGGGTGTGGAACATGGCAGCTGTTCCCCATGGGACCCACACCACCGCACGATTACTGGGCAGGTGTCCACTTTACATATTAATAGAGGCTGCCTCCCCCCTCCCCCCTCCCCCGCCCCAATCACATGGCAGGGGCGGCCTCGGTGACCCCATTCACGGCTTCACCTATTGAAGGAGCAGGTGCGGGTGCCATCTTTAAAAGGCTGCCAGTCCTGTAAACAGCACAACATAACGTAGAGTTCACCCTCTCCCCAGACCCATCAAGGTGCAGAGTTCACCCCTCTCCCCATACCCATCAAAGTGCAGAGTTCACCCCTCTCCCCATACCCATCAAAGTGCATTGTTCACCCCTCACCCCATACCCATCAAAGTGCAGAGTTCACCCCTCTCCCCAGACCCATCAAAGTGCAGAGTTCACCCCTCTCCCCATACCCATCAAAGTGCAGAGTTCACCCCTCTCCCCAGACCCATCAAAGTGCAGAGTTCACTCCACCCCCCACCCATCAGAGTGCAGAGTTCACCCCTCTCCCCACCCATCAGAGTGCAGAGTTCACCCTTTCCCCATACCCATCAAAGTGCAGAGTTCACCCCTCTCCCCAGACCCATCAAAGTGCAGAGTTCACCCCTCTCCCCATACCCATCAAAGTGCAGAGTTCACCCCTCTCCCCAGACCCATCAAAGTGCAGAGTTCACCCCTCTCCCCATACGCATCAAAGTGCAGAGTTCACCCCTCTCCCCATACCCATCAAAGTGCAGAGTTCACCCCTCTCCCCAGACCCATCAAAGTGCAGAGTTCACCCCTCTCCCCATACCCATCAAAGTGCAGAGTTCACCCCTCTCCCCAGACCCATCAAAGTGCAGAGTTCACCCCACCCATCAAAGTGCAGAGTTCACCCTTTCCCCACCTCGGTGGTGCCAGCTTTCCCTGGATGGGAAAGTGAAGGCGCGTGAGTGCCGCACGTGACGCTGAAGATCGGGAACTGAAAGTAAGATCACTGCCGTTTGCATTTTAGTTCATGCAAAGATTTAATCTACAGATGCTAACTTGGGTCCCATCATAGAGCAGCAGAGGGGCCGCCACGGAGCTTCCCCATTGCCAGCAATTCCCAGTGTCAGGTTCCATGGTGGTCGCTGGTGCTCCGATACTCCGGCCTCCCCCGCCACGGAACCTGACATTGGGCTGGGAACAAAATCCAGCCTAAAATGAAAATCAAGGAATATTTGAGGTATTATCCTAATTTTTTTAAAGGCTTTTCCAGAATTCTTCTTCCATTGGTCACTCCAGGATATGTACTCACCTGTAGCTGAGAAGATAGACAGATCATCTATCCCCACATTAATGATTGTCTAAACTAGCCCACTGGCTGCTCCCCAACATCACAAAACTCCAACTCATTTAGTGACAGATTCACAATTATGGCATTACATCACCAAACTCAGCAACATGCCTGTTTAATCTTTCCAGTTTTCTTCTTTCTCATATCTTTTTTTGTTCTCAGGTTGGAAGGCCACAATTATCATCCATCCCTAGAGTCATAGAGTTATACAGCACAGAAACAGGCCCTTCAGCCTATCGTATCTGTGCCCGCCATCAAGCACCTATCTATTCTAATCCATTTTCCGGGCTTGGCCCGTAGCCTTGTATGCTATGGCGTTTCAAGTGCTCATCTAAATACTTCTTAAATGTTGTGAGGGTTCCTGCCTCTATCACCTCTTCAGGCAGTGCGTTCCAGATTCCAACCATCCTCTGAGTGAAAAAATATTTCCTCAAATCCCCTCTAAACCTCCTGTACCTTACCTTGAATCTATGCCCCCTCGTTATTGGCCCCTCCGCTAAGGGAAAAAGTTTCTTCCTATCTAACCTATCAATGCCCCTCATAATTTTGTATACCTCAATCAGGTCCGCCCTCAGCCTTCTCTGCTCAAGGAAAACAACTCTAGCCTTTTCAGTCTCTCTTTATAGCTGAAATGCTCCAGCCCAGGCAACATCCTGGTGAATCTCCTCTGCATCCTCTCCAGTGCAATCACTTCCTTCCTATAGTGTGGTGACCAGAACTGTACACAGTACTCCAGCTGTGGCCTAACTAGCGTTTTATACAGCTCCACCATAACCTCCTTGCTCTTATATTCTATGCCTTGGCTAATAAAGGCAAGTATCCCATATGCCTTTCTAACCACCTTATCTACCTGTGCTGTAGCCTTCAGTGATCTGTGGACAAGTACAGCAAGATCCCTCTGACCCTCTGTACTTCCTAGGGTCCCATCATCCATTGTATATTCCCTTGCTTTGTTAGTCCTCCCAAAATGCATCACCTCACACTTCTCAGGATTAAATTCTATTTGCCACTGCTCTGGGCGGCACAGTGGCGCAATGGTTAGCACCGCAGCCTCACAGCTCCAGCGACCCGGGTTCAATTCTGGGTACTGCCTGTGTGGAGTTTGCAAGTTCTCCCTGTGTCTGCATGGGTTTTCTCCAGGTGCTCCGGTTTCCTCCCACATGCCAAAGACTTGCAGGTTGAGAGGTAAATTGGCCATTAGCAACTGCCCCTAGTATAGGTAGGTGGTAGGGAAATATAGGGACAGGTGGGGATGTGGTAGGAATATGGGATTAGTGTAGGATTAGTATAAATGGGTGGTTGATGGCCGGCACAGACTCGGTGGGCCGAAGGGCCTGTTTCAGTGCTGTATCTCTAAACTAAACTAAACTGTCCATCTTACCAGCCCATCTATAGTGTCCTGTAATCTAAGGCTTTCCTCCTCACTGTTTATGACACCACTAATTTTCGTGTCATCTGCGAATTTACTGATCATACCCCCTATATTCACGTCCAAATCATTAATGTACACTACAAACAGCGAAGCTCCCAGCACTGATCCCTGCGGTACACCACTTGTCACAGGCTTCCACTCGCAAAAACAACCCTCATTACCCTCTGCCTCCTGCCACTAAGCCAATTTTGGGTCCAAATTGCCAAATTGCCCTGGACCCCATGTGCTCTTACCTTCTTAACCAATCTCCCATGTGGGACCTTATCAAAAGCCTTACTGAAGTCCATGTAGACTACATCAACTGCTTTACCCTCATCTACACATCTTGTCACCACCTCGAATAATTCAATCAAGTTAGTTAGACACAATCTCCCCCTGACAAAGCCATGCTGACTATCCCTGATTAATCCCTGCCTCTCCAAGTGGAGATTAATCCTGTCTCTCAGAATTTTTTCCAATAGTTTCCCAACCATTGATGTTAGACTCACTGGCCTGTAATTACCTGGTTCATCCTTGCTACCCTTCCTAAATAATGGTACCACATTCGCTGTCCTCCAATGCTCTGGTACCTCTCCTGTGGCCAGAGAGGATTTGAAAATTTGTGTCAGAGCCCCTGCAATCTCCTCCCTTGCCTCACATAACAGCCTGGGATGCATCTCATCTGAGCCTGGGGATTTATCCACTTTTAAGCCTGCTAAAACAGCGCATACGTCCTCCCTTTCAATGCTAATATGTTCAAGTATATCACAATTCCCCTCCCTGATCTCTACACCTACATCATCCTTCTTCATAGTGAACACAGATGAAAAGTAATCATTTAAAACCTCACCTATGTCCTCCGGCTCCACACTCATTGCCACTTTGGTCCCTAATGAGCCCTACTCTTTCCCTGGTTATCCTCTTGCCCTTAATATACTTTAAAAATGCCTTAGGATTTTCCTTTATCTTGCCCGCCAGTGTTTTTTCATGTCCCCTCTTCGCTCTCCCAATTACTTTTTTAAGTGCCCCCCGACACTTTCCATACTCCTCTAGTGCCTCCGCTGTTTTCAGCACTCTGAATCTGCCATACACCTCCTTTTTTTGCTGATCCAATCCTCTATATCCCTTGACATCCAGAGTTCCCTGGACTTGTTGGTCCTACCCTTCACCTTAATGGGTACATGTTGGCTCTGAACTCTCACTATTTCCTCTTTGAATGACTCCCACTGGTCTGATGTAGACTTTCCTACAAGTAGCTGCTCCCAGTCCACTTTAACCAGATCCCGTTTTGTCATCTTAAAATCAGCCTTCCCCCAATTCAGTACCTTTATTTCCGGTCCATCTTTGTCCTTTTCCATTACTAGCTTAAATTTAACAGAGTTTTGGTCACTATCCCCGAAATGTTTCCCCACTGACACTTCTACCACTTGTCCAGCTTCATTCCCTAGGATTAGGTCCAGTACTGCCCCTTCTCTTGTAGGACTTTCTACATACTGGCTCAAAAAGCTCTCCCTGTATGCATTTTAAGAATTCCGCCCCCTTTAAGCGTTTTGCACTAAGACTATCCCAGTTGATACTGGGGAAGTTTATTGTTATTATTACTCTATTATTTTTACACCTCTCTGAGATTTGCCTACATATCTGTTCATTTATCTCTCCCTGACTGTTTGGAGGTCTGTAGTACACTCTCAGCCAAGTGATTGCCCCTTTTTGTTTTTAAGTTCTACCTTTTTGGCCTCATTTGAGGAACCTTCGAAGATATCATCCTTCCTTACTGCAGTAATTGACTCCTTGATCAACAGTGCAATGTCATCTCCTCTTTTACCCCCTCCCCTGTCATACCTGAAGATTCTATACCCTGGAATATTGAGCTGCCAGTCCTGCCCCTCCCTCAACCATGTCTCAGTGATAGCAATAATATCATAATCCCATGTGCTAATCAATGCCCTCAATTCATCTGCCTTACTAGTAAGACTCCTTGCATTAAAATAGATGCAATCTAGCCTTGTATCTTTCACTTGTACCTTAACAGGTCTATATTTGCTTTGCCTTCCAGACTGACTCAGTTTCTATTCTATATTTGACTGAGCATCACCCCCTACTGTAACTCCACTCTGTATCCAATCCCCCTGCCAAATTAGTTTAAACCCTACCCCTCCTATTCCTATACTCAACAACAGATGCCCCTCTACATTGCTTTCATTGATCTCACCAAAGCCTTTGACCTCGTCAGCAGACGTGGTCTCTTCAGACTACGAGAAAAGATTGGATGCCCACCAAAGCTACTAAGTATCATCACCTCATTCCATGACAATATGAAAGGCACAATTCAACATGGTGGCTCCTCATCAGAGCCCTTTCCTATCCTGAGTGGCGTGAAACAGGCTGTGTTCTCGCACCCACACTTTTTGGGATTTTCTTCTCCCTGCTGCTTTCACATGCGTTCAAGTCCTCTGATGAAGGAATTTTCCTCCACACAAGATCAGAGGGCAGGTTGTTCAACCTTGCCCGTCTAAGAGCGAAGTCGAAAGTACGGAAAGTCCTCATCAGGGAACTGCTCTTTGCTGACGATGCTGCTTTAACATCTCACACTGAAGAGTGTCTGCAGAGTCTCATCGACAGGTTTGCGGCTGCCTGCAATGAATTTGGCCTAACCATCAGCCTCAAGAAAACGAAGGTCATGGGGCAGGACGTCAGAAATGCTCCATCCATCAATATTGGCGACCACGCTCTGGAAGTGGTTCAAGAGTTCACCTGCCTAGGCTCAATTATCACCAGTAACCTGTCTCTAGATGCAGAAATCAACAAGCGCATGGGAAAGGCTTCCACTGCTATGTCCAGACTGGCCAAGAGAGTGTGGGAAAATGGCGCACTGACACGGAACACAAAAGTCCGAGTGTATCAGGCTTGTGTCCTCAGTACCTTGCTCTATGGCAGCGAGGCCTGGACAACGTATGTCAGCTAAGAGCGACGTCTCAATTCATTCCATCTTCGCTGCCTCCGGAGAATACTTGGCATCAGGTGGCAGGACCGTATCTCCAACACAGAAATCCTCGAGGCGGCCAACATCCCCAGCTTATACACACTACTGAGTCAGCGGCGCTTGAGATGGCTTGGCCATGTGAGCCGCATGGAAGATGGCAGGATCCCCAAAGACACATTGTACAGCGAGCTCGCCACTGGTATCAGACCCACCGGCCGTCCATGTCTCCGCTTTAAAGACGACTGCAAACGCGACATGAAATCCTGTGACATTGATCACAAGTCGTGGGAGTCAGTTGCCAGCGTTCGCCAGAGCTGGCGGGCAGCCATAAAGACGGGGCTAAAGTGTGGCGAGTCGAAGAGACTTAGTAGTTGGCAGGATAAAAGACAGAGGCGCAAGGGGAGAGCCAACTGTGTAACAGCCCCGACAAACAAATTTCTCTGCAGCACCTGTGGAAGAGCCTGTCACTCTAGAATTGGCCTTTATAGCCACTCCAGGCGCTGCTTCACAAACCACTGACCACCTCCAGGCGCTTATCCATTGTCTCTCGAGATAAGGAGGCCAAAGAATTTGCTTTGCCTTCCAGACTGACTCAGTTTCTATTCTATATTTGACTGAGCATCACCCCCTACTGTAACTCCACTCTGTATCCCATCCCCCTGCCAAATTAGTTTAAACCTGCCCCCTCCTATTCCTATACTCACTAGCACATGGCACCAAGAGTAAACCAGAGATTACAACCTTTCAGGTCCTGCTTTTTAATCTGCTACTGAGCTCCTTAAATTCTTGTTGCAGGACCCCATCCCTCTTTCTACCTATGTCATTGGTACCAATGTGTACCACGACCTCTGACTGTTCACCCTCTCCCTTCAGAATGTACTGCAGCTGCTCCGAGACATCCTTGACCCTAGCACCAGGGAGGCAACATACCATCCTGGAGTCTCGTTTGCGGCCACAGAAACGCCTGTCTGTTCCCCTTACAATTGAAACACCTATCAAATGGCTCTCCCGTTCTTTTTCATCCCTTCTGTGCAGCAGAGCCATCCATGGTGCCTCGAACTTGGCTGTTGCTGCTTTCCCCTAGGAGGCCATCCCCCCCAACAGTATCCAAAGCGGTATATCTTTTGAGAGGGGGATGGCCACAGGGGACTCCTGCACTACCTGCCTGCACCTACTACTCCTCCTGGTGGTCATCCATCCCTTTTCTGCCTCTGCAGCCACCTCGCTAAACATGCTATCCACAACATTCTCAGCATCGCGGATGCTCCACACTGAGTCCATCCGCAGCTCCAGCTACACAATGTGGTCAGCTAGTAGCTGCAGCTGGACACACTTCCTGCACACATGGTCGTCGGCAACACTGGAAGTGTCCCTGATTTCCCACATAACACAGGAGGAGCATGCCACGGGGCTGAGCTCTCCTGCTATGACTTAGCTTTCGGTTAAGCCCCTTAGTTACTCCCTTTAATTTCGAGTACTAATTACGTTAGGGACCTTATTCTACTCCAAACACTACCTACTACAATCTAAATTCCCTACCTTTACTTTTACTTCAGCTATTGAAAGCAGTAAAAAAGGGTAGAAATACGCACCTGTTCCTACTAACCAATTGGCTGCCTCCCCTTGCAACGCGTTACTTTCTGAACTGTCGTAGAACTCTCTCGCTTTCCCTGTAATAAAAGCAAAATACTGCAGATGCTGGAAATCTGAAATAAAATCAAAAAATGCTGGAAATGCTCAGCAGGTCTGGCAGCATCTGTGGAGAGAGAAACAGAGTTAATGTTTCAGGTCAGTGACCCTTCTTCAGATCTCTGATGAAGTTCTGATGAAGGGTCACTGACCTGAAACGTTAACTTTGCTTCTCTCTCCACAGATGCTGCCAGACCTGCTGAGTATTTCCAGCACTATCTATTTTTATATCATCCATCCCGAGTTGCCCTGAGAAGTTGCTGGTGGGCGTTCACTTAAAACCACTGCTGCTTCCATTTTCCTGGAATGTTACTTGAAATATTTCATTTGACAATAGAAACACCTGAATATTGTTTGGGAAAATATTAAGGATAAGAGTGATTAGGCTCTTAAAGTGGAGTATTTCTTTAAATGCCCATATTTTGTCCAAAACCCGATAAATTAAAAGTAGATCGACCTCAAAAACGGCAACAACTTGTGTTTATATAGCATCTTTAATGTAGTAAAACACCCCAAGGTGCTTCACAGGAGTGTTATCAAACAACACTTGACACCAAACCACATAAGGAGACCAAAAACTTGGTCAAATAGGTTTTAAGGATCATCTTAAAGGAGGGAAGTGAGTAAAAAAGTTGGAGAGGTTTAGGGAGGGAATTTCAAAGCTAAGGGTCTCCAATTGCTCAGCAAATTTAGCCAATAACTGGTTATATCAAACAGACCAAGAAGTTTCTGGCCCAATCCCCAGGTTGTGGTAACAACAAAAACAACCAATTATATTGTCAGGGCAGAAGTAAAAGTGTTACACTTGCCCTCACTTCTCCTGTATAAGGGGAGGGAAAAAATAAGCCTGACTGTCGTCCTGATTGCTGCCTGGGGACCTCAGCTTTTGTACAGATATGTGGAAATGAAGTAAGGACAGGATTGAGGCTGGTTTTGACACCCACTTCAATGAAATATCCTGGCAATGCTCACAGTCAATGCTCAAATATGAATAATAATCAGTTAGACAAGAAGCTGGAGGGTGACTTGCGTCTGTAGAATCACATCCTGGCAAAGAGTTAATGCCTTCAGGGACGGAGATGGAAGGGGCGAAAAATGCTTCCAAACTAAATAAAAGTCTACTGATAACATCATTGAAATTTCTTAATTACAACACAGCAGGTCACAAATTAGGATGTTGGAGTAGTAAGTCTTTTCCACATGAATCTGCAAACACAATATGTCAACAATTAGTAACATTCTGGTTAAATTGAAAATGCCAATACATCATTTTTTTATTAATTTCAATTAGAAGTCATTATTATAAGGGACCTGGTGGTGTAGTGGGTTAGACAGTGGCCTTTTCCCTCTGGGACATGGGGTAAATCAATCCCAGACTGACATGATGAAAGTCTCTTCTGTTTGCTGGCCATAAGAAAGCCAGTACAAGATATGGATAAATGTCACATGGTTGTGGTGACCGCTGCCGTTTTCAGGGTGGGCAGGGCCACAGTGTTCAGGCTAAGCTCTATTTTACATCAAATTGATCCCAAGACACTTGAAGTTGATACAAGGCTGTCCAAAATAGGAAGTGTCAGATTCACCAACATAAACATTAAAGAGCACAAAATCTATTCTTTAAAAATTTGGCCGGTAATACAATAGACCATTTTCCACGGACATCCACTGGAAATGAGCTGTGTCTGTCAAAGGAGAAGATCCTCTATTTTCTGTCCCGAGTAATATGCACGGCTGCATGTATTCTTGGCACACTCCAGGATGGGCCTAGCAGTAAAAAGCAAGGCAGAACACAAAAGCAGAACTGCAGGCCTGAGAAGGCCCCAGCTGTGCTCCTGGCTGCTGCTGGAAAGCAACAGCAATAAGGGTCCAAGGTTCAAATATCAATCTGGGTTGTGAGCGGAGAAACATTCCATGTAAAATCTTCTCTGGCACCTCTTCCTCAACCTTTGGGTTTTCTGAACACTCTTGCCCATTTCATCAGGTTCTTTTTCACTGGTCAATGTGAAGTGATTAACTTTGGTAGGAAAAACATGGAAGACAATATAGAATAAAGGGTACAATTCTAAAGGGGACGCAGGAGCAGAGGGACCTGGGTGTATATGTGCATAAGTCATAGAAGGTGGCAGGACAGGATAAGAGAGCGGTTGATAAAGCATACAGTATCCTGGGTTTTATTAATAGGGGCATAGAGTACAAGAGCAAGGAGGATATGTTGAACTTGTATACAACACTAGTTCAGCCTCAGCTGGAGTATTGCATCCAGTTCTGGGTGCCGCACTTTAGGAAAGATGTGAGGGCATTGGAGAGAGTACAGAAAAGATTCATGAGAATGGTTCCAGGGATGAGGAATTTCAGTTATGAAGATAGATTGGAGAAGTTAGGACTGTTTTCCTTGGAGAAGAGAAGGCTGAGAGGTGATTTGATAGAGGTATTCAAAATCATGAGGGGTCTGGACAGAGTAGATAGGGAGAAACTGTTGCTACTCATGAAAGGATCAAGAATGAGAAGGCACAGATTTAAAGTAATGGGTAAGAGAAGCAAAAACGACATGAGGAAAAACTTTTTCACGCAGCATGTGGTTAAGTTCTAGGCTGCACTGCCTGAGAACGTGGTGGAGGCAGGTTCAATCGAAGCATTCAAAAGGTAATTAGACTGTTATATGAAAAGGAAGAATGTGCAGTGTTATGGGTAGAAGGCAGGGAATGGCATTAGGTTAATTGCTCATTCAGAGAGCCAGTGCTGACACGATGGGCCGAATGGCCTCCTTCTGCACTGGAACAGTTCCGTGATTCAATGGTCATCCAATGAGAAAAATAAGGTGGAAAATCAGGAACATTATCTTCGCAATGTATGTCCAGTGATGCAACTTTCGAAAGCCCCAGGAAATTCTGCAGCAGCACAGTGGCGGGGGGGGAGGGGGGGGGGGGGGAGTGGGGGTGGGGGTCAACGCTTGGCATAATAGTTCTCTATCCCTTTTTGCTCTTGCTGCTCCTGGGAAATTAATGCTCTCCAACTGCAATGAAGAAGATGATTGACTTTAATAAATTTTGTAGGCTGAGTTCTTGGGGGTAATTTTAACTCTGAACATTGAGTGAAATTGAATTGCTGACTACAGATCAGTTTATTGTTTAAGAGGCATGTGCACACCAAACCCTGTGGGCTTACATGTGGGGTAACATTGATTATTTTACATTGCAATCAATCCAAAATATATTATTTAGCCAAATCAGAGTGGAAGGACGACCTGCCTCTTTCAGTGTCACTCTGCATCGTCTGTTGCATTTGAATGAGTTGACAGGTAAGGGTTGGGGTTCAGCTGCAAAAGACCCACATGTGGCTTGAAGGACACCGTATTGTTCACCCTTTATTTAGAACTTTAGCTCATGAAAAGACTTACAAAAGCTGCACTTATTTTTTCTTTAGAAAGGAAGATTAAGGGCAATATGATCTGCACCTTTAAAATGGTAAGAGACACAGGTGATGTTGATGTGAACAGGCTACTTAGCTTAAACTATGAGCATAAAACTTCAAATTGACAGATTTAATATGAACAAGCTTCAAGTGAAACTTGAGGTGACGTTTTTCGACAGAGAAGTGGATATGAAGAACAGACAGCAAACAAAAGGAGTCAATGCTATTATTTTATTGGTCAATTCTTCAAAAAAAGAGCAAGGATAAATATCAGATTTGAAATAAAATTAAAGTTCATAGGGTTAGGTACTGACTAAGATTTTCAAATACTCCATGGAGCACGATGGTCCTGTGGTCCTGGGATAGAAATGGTGTCTGTGAGAAGCAGCATGGCAAGTTTGAATAATACAGTTTGATTGTCTTTGAGGACTACAAAGATAAGTATACACGTGGGAGGCGTTCAATGTTCTTAACTTTCCATAGAAATCCATAAGTCCTTATCACAGCATCCAACTAATCCTTGAGTAAATCTAGAACATTTGCTTCCACTAACCTATCCAGAAGACCATTCCAGATTATTAATCATGGCATGTAAAAATGCTCCTTGAATCAATCCCTAATTTCTCTTGGTAAATTTTTGGTACGGGGTGATGGACTTCAGTTATGTGGAAAGTGTGGTGAAGCTGGGTTTGTTTGCCTTTCAGAAGAGAAGATTAAGATAAGATTTGATAGAGGTGTTCAAAATTGAGGAATTGTTTCCAGTGGCAGAAGGATCAGTAACCATACAACACAGATTTAAGATGATTGTCAAAATGATTTTTTCTCACCTCTGAGTTAGAAATTGTGGGTTCAAGACCCACATCAGGACTTGTGCAAATAAGCGAGGCTAACATTCCAGTGCAACACTGAGAACATTTTGCATTGTCAAAAGTGCTGTCATTCAGATAAAATTTTACCCGGTCTCCCAGTCCTGTAGTTCAGGTGAACATTTAAAATCCCACGGCACTATTTGAGGAAGAATACTGAGTTTGCCCGGTCAAAATAACTTCATCAATTAAAAACAGATTAACTAGCCACTTATTCAGTGAATGTTTGTAAGATCTGGCTATTGCAAATTGGCAGCACATTTGCCTACATAACAAGAATGACTGCCCTTAAAGGGAATTCATTGTATTTGAAGCACTAACATCTTGCATATTGCAAGTTCTGTGGCCTATGTCTCCTTGTCCTATAGATACTGTTTAACCTGCAATAGTGCTTTGGGTTAACCTTTTCTATTTCATTTAACACCTTAATAACTCTAATAAATTCCCTCTAATTCATCTCCTTTGAAGGCTGAAGAGTCTGACTTTTTTGTACTCATTCATCATAACTGAATTCTCTGAAAATCTTGCATTTCTATAGTGACGTTCATGACCTCAGGACATCCCAAAGTGCTTTGAAAGCCAATGAGTTCTATTTGAAGTGTAGTCATTATTGTAATGTAAGAAATGCAGCAGCTAAAATGCACACAGCAAGCTCCCATAAAAGGCAATGGGATAATGGCCAGATAATCTGTCCATTGGTGCAGCAGATTCAGCGAAAATTGTGAGGAGGAGATCTTGTAAGTTTCATAATACACAATCAGAAAATATCAAGTTTGCTGTGAATAATTTCCAAACAATTATGAAAATAATTTGTTTCTTTTGTCATGATTTATTTGAAGCAACTTCTTTCAAAATATGTTGCAGTGAAATTGATATGTTCTGTCTAATCTAAGATGTAAAGAATACCTCAGTATACAGTTCTGTAGCATGGTAGTACTTTGATATGTCTGAAATATCATTAAAACATTTTAACGTTTCCTTAGACAATACTGAGCAATTTTGATAATTTGACATTACTTTTGAAAAGGCCATAGCTTCAGTTTAGAATCGGTCAGTCATAAGTGTATTCCAATTACAGCTGCATAGGCACTATGTTTCAATTGACAACTGCTGGAAATGAGTTATTGCACAAGTCAAGTATTATTAATGTAACATCTAATATTAGAAAGTAATTTGTGAATTCAGTGGGGTAATAATTTATTTCATTTCCTTCATTCCCTAATGAAAATTCAAATGTAACTTCAATCATGGATTAGTTAAAATCTCATTTACCTCTATTTTTGTTTGATAAGAAGATTGGAAATATGAACTAAAGCAGAAAATGCCGAAAACACACAGCAAAGCAGTCAGCATCTGAAAAAGATTAACATTTCTGATACAACCGTTTAGCAAAATCAGTTATTCCTATCTTTCTGCTCAGGAGCTTTCTATGTGTTTCAGATATTTACATAAAATAAAAACAAAAAATGCTGGAAATACAGAACAGGGTCTGTCAAGGAGGAAATATATTAACATTTCAGGTTAGCTCCTTCAACAGAAGTAGTTTTTTTTGTCTGAGTCCAGCATTATGTTGCTTCTGATGTCAGAAATTGGATGTAAACTGTCTTCAGCTTGATTCTATTTGAGCAGTAATTATGTGTAATTTTGCTGATTTATGTTGTACTCATATACCAACAAAACTTTGGCACTTTTGTAACTGATTTCAATCTACAATGGCTTTGAAGTACTATAAAAATAGTGTGCAAGTTATTTCAAACTTAACACTTACTTGAAGCAGTGTATGAAACATAATTCAATCAAGATGCATCTTTACTATAGGGAGAGAAAAGAAAAAAAAAAGACTTGCATTTATATAGCACCATTCGCAACCACAGGAAATCCGAAAGCACTTTACAGCCACTTTTTGAAATTTGTCATTTAGAAATTCAACTTGCATAAAATGGGTAGTGCAATTTGAACACATACCTGATCATGTGAGGAGGAGGCATGAGCAAAGTTAGAGTTCATGTTGCATTTGATTAAGGTTGGCGAGCTTCCAGCGCTACTTGCGCTGTTTATTGGCAGGTCGATGATTAAGGAGTGACAAATCGGACATCAATGACATCATTTAAAGGCAGTCTGTCCCTTTTAGAGATGGACTTTGGTTGCTGCACTCTGTATTAAAGGTGAGCAGGTGAAGATGGCAGGCAGAGATGCTGCAAGAATTCCCCTCCATTGGTTGAGGAGGAGACCAAGAGGAGGGGGCTGCAATTTTTCCCATTTACTGAAGCATTCTTATGCAAGTCGTGTGGCAGAAGTGGTCAGAGTTGATAAAGTAGGTGACTGCCAGGAGTATTGCACCCACTACATGCAATGCCAGATGAAATTCAGTGATCCCATTACAGCTAAGACTGTTACTCACATCTGCCCTACTCTCTCCTTAACCCTGCACCACCTGTAGCTGTGGCACTCACAATCCTTCCATACCCTCCTTCTCACCGCACTCCTCCAATCACAGCAACACACTTCATTCTATTTTCCATTGCTGCTGGCACGCACTACAACAGCTACTATCCTCGCACTTTTTCCCCTCCACCCGCACTTCTTCCCGGTTATTGGGCTCTTGGCTTCAATTGTGTTTTAAATGGGAGAAAGAAAGTGATGCAACAATTCCTATTAAAACCTAAAAGACGGTGATTACAAAAATTCAATATCATGCAAATCAGGTCCTTGATCGACTCTGAGTTAGTTGATCATGATCTGTGCTTGTTTTCAAATCCCTCCACGGCCTCACCCCTCCCTATCTCTGTAACTTCCTCCAGCCCCCACAACCTTCTGAGATATCTGCGTTCCTCTGATTCTGGCCTCTTTAGCATCCCTGTTTTTAATTGCTTCATCATTGGTGGCTGTTGTAGGGTATTCCCAAGCGCAGAGGCACCTGCAGTAAATATCATACTGTTTAAATGTTATTTGAGTAACCAGTAACGTATAATTTTAGTGAACAATGAAGAGGTTGCAAGGCATTATGGGGCTTAGCCAACTTGACCACATTCCACACAGGAGCTGGGTAACATAAATTCAAACAAAGACTCATTAAATGGAAAGCAAATATCCTTGTAGAATGCTGACAAAGGTACCAGCCTGTAACGAAGTCAAGATAAGATGGTATGCATACATGAGAACCAAGGATAATGGATAAGAGGGAATGGAAAACATCATGAGTAATCCCTATCTGTCTATGGACCAGTTGTGCAGTCCCTCCATGCCTAGCAACCACTTCTATTGGCTCTAATAATCAATGTATATGATCTATAATCGTTGTGATTGGACCATGTCCAGCCAGGATGGGCTGAGTAACTGTTTGAAAATGTATAAGTATTGATGATTTTCCTTTGTTCGGTGGAGAGGCATATGGACAGCCCAGTGACCTGCTCCCCGCTGGCGTAACTAAATAAACTGTTTGACATTGGAGCAGACCTGAGTGTCGAGTGATTCTTCTAGATTCATTCCCGCTAACAGTGGCCGTACCTTCAACTGCCCGTGCCTTAAGTTCTGGAAATCCACCCCCACCCCCGCGCCCCAACTTAAACTTCTCTGCCTCTCTACCACTCCATCCTCCTCTCAAATCCTCCTTAAAATTTACCTCTTTCTTCTCGCTTTTGGTCATCTGCCTTAATATCACCTTATGTGGCTCTGTGTCACATTTTGCTTTATAATTCTCCAGTGAATAATCTTGCTTTTTTTTACATTAAAGGCATGATATAAATACAAGTTGTTGTGATTGTAGTTGGGTTACTACTATTGGCTTTGATGCTAACTCTTTTATGTTGATTTTCCAATTAGGTTGACTGTGTCATCAACAAGTTAGCAAGTGTCCCCTTCTTAAAGAGGAACAACAAATAAACTGTAATTATAAACATTTTTTTAAAGAGCTTAAATTAAAATTTGCTTCTGGGGTTGATGATGCACTCCAGTTCCTCTGGCTGGCTTCAATGCTGGGAAGGAAAAGATCATCCAATCTTTCCATTCCTGATCATCATCCCTAACCACAAAGTACATTTGTAGACATCAGATCAGAATAGGATAAACTAGGCTGTGATGCTTTCTGTGCTGAAATAGCCTGTCAAAATTCACTGTCTAGGCTTCTATATAAAGAATGGCAACTTGCATGAGGTGCATGAGAGCTTTGGCACATTTAGAATAATGTACCAGAAGGAGTTAGTGCCTGCAAGAATATAGAAAATGGGAAATAGTTTTTTATATAATTCAGAAAATGAGAAGTGTCTGTTTAACTTAAAGTGCCTGTAGAATTTATAATCAAAAGATTACTATCTTGAACTGATGTAATAATCTTGGCATATATGTATACAGTTATCTCCGGTGCAAATCAGGAATGTTTGCCTGTGAAGGTTGGCACAATTGCCATTTTTAAATTTCATTGCCAATTCTCTTTTGAGAATATTTCGAACAATCTTATTCACTGGTCTCTCAACAATATCCTTTCATTTCCTTGTTTTTCTCCTTCAATTCCCATCAGTTTTTGGATACCCCATCCATTAATCCTTTGCTTTCACTAAATCCTTTTGTTTCATCTCTACCAGGATGCTGTTAGTCCCCAAGATCTTATTGTTTAGTTTGGTTGGCAAATCAGAGACATGGTAGGAGAGAGGGATAGGCTGGATACCATGCCAACACATTCCTTGTTTGAAGGAGCAGTGTTAAACAGGTTAGACTGGCTAAGGTTAGACTTCAAGAGCTTTGTAACAAGGAAATCAGGGTTTGTAAATACATAAATGATAGTCACACATTTCATCAAAGCTGTCAAGAAAACAGACTTCATTGCCCGGAAGGAAGTACATTAGGGAGAGGCACAGAGTCATGTTACACCATATTGTTCTCTGCTCATTCAATTTAGCAAATCAAAAGTGGCCATGAGATTAATAACATAGGAGCCTAAATTCCTCAGTGTCCCAAACTGGAGCAGCAATGCCGGGACAGAATGGATAAGCTTGAGGGCTGAAATAAACTCATCCTCAGGGCCTCATCAGAATAAATCTCATTCGCACTCATAGCTTGGCCTGACCAATTTTGCTTGTTGCCGAGGCCCACAGGGAGGGGAGAGGTGATTGGGGAACAGGGTGAGGATGGCCAGAATTTTATGCTCAAGCCCTGGAGTGAAACCTGAGCCTACACTTTTCTAACTTAGAACCAAGGGTTTACCAACTGAGCAACAGCTGACCGTGATACCAGTTGGATCTTGCACATTACAAACGTCAGCAACTGGAAATGAATTAACCATTCTGGGATACTAGATATTCAAATACCCAGAGGTGTAACAATAGTGTACCATTTGTGATCTGAACCAGATTTTTGTGTTTCTTCTCAAAGGTGGACCAAGAAAACACTTAATAAGATGAGATTAAATGCAGGGCATTAAGCTGCATTATTTCACAACAAATGAATGTACAGAGCAATAGTTAGGATCAAATTTACTAACTTCAATCAGTCTTTTTATTCTTAGGCAGTCCCTCGGGAACGAGGATGACTTTCTTCCACTCCTGGGTTGTGAATCCTTAGGTGACTGAATCGTCCAATCCTGATATTCCAGGTCCCGAAGTTCATTTTGAGGGGATGGAAGATGCCTGTGCATGGATTCTTTAACGTGGGGTGGCCGTTGCACACCAACTACCACACAGTCCAAGCGAAGCAAAGTCTTTGTCCAATGGCAGGGACAGCCGGGACAATTGGAGACCAGGCTCCGCTACACGGATGGGGAATTCAATCAGTACAACTAGACAATTCGGCCAGTGGTCAGAGACAGGAGAATGTGACTATGAGTGAGGCAGGTAGAGGGATCCAGGAGGTAGTATTGCAGGAGCCTCAGCCATTGTCCTTGTCCAACAGATTCGAGATTCTTGCTCCCTGTGTGGACGAGAGCAGGGACTGTAGGGAGGATGAGCAAATTAAGCATAGCACCGTGGTACAGGGAGACGTTCAAGTGGGGGGAGAAAAGAGAAATGTAGTCGTAATCGGGGATAGTATAGTTAGGGGCATAGACACTGTTCTCTGTGGCCAGGATCGCAAGTCCCGAAGGCTCTGTTGCCTACCTGGTGCCGGGGTTCAGGATATCTCATCTGGGCTGCAGAGGAACTTGGAGTGGGAGGAGAAAGATCCAGTTGTCTTGGTCCACGTAGGTACCAACGATATAGGTAGAACGAGATTAGAGGTTCTGCTGAGGGTATATGAGCAGCTAGGGGCTAAATTAAAAAGCAGAACCAAAAAGGTAATAATCTCCAGATTACTACCTGAGCCACGAGCTAATTGGCACAAGGTCAATAAGATTAAAGAGGTAAATGCGTGGCTCAAAGATTGGTGTGGGAGAAATGGGTTCGAATTCATGGGACATTGGTACCAGGACTGGGGAAGGAAGGACGATGGGACAGGTTCCACCTGAATCATGCTGGGACCAGAGTCCTGGCGAATCGCATAACTGGGGCTGTAGATAGGGCTTTAAACTAAATAGTAGGGTGGAGGGTTCAGTTACATGGAAAATTAGGAAGTCAAAGTTAAAGGAGAAGGTAGGAGTGCAAGTTAGTGATGAGGCTGATTGTTACCAGAAAATAAAAGGAAGGATAGAACATGTCAACGTCATATTGCACCAAGGAATCATACAAGAGTAGGGAAATTTGATAATAGAACAAACTTAAAGGCTTTGTATCTGAATGCACAAAGCATTCGGAATAAAATAAGTGAGCTAACAGCGCAAATAGAGACAAATAGGTATGATTTAGTGGCGATTACTGAGACGTGGTTGCAGGGAAACCAAGTTTGGGAATTGAATATCCAAGGGTACTCAGTATTTCGGAAGGATAGGCAGGAAGGAAAAGGAGGTAGTGTAGCTTTGTTAGTAAAGGAAGAGATCAGTGCTGTAGTGAGAAACGATACAGGCACTGGAGATCAAGACATAGAATCAATCTGGGTAGAAATAAGAAATAGCAAGGGAAAGAAGTCCCTGATGGGAGTAATCTATAGGTTCTCAAACAGTAGTTCCGCAATGGGGCACAGTATAAACCAGGAAATACTGGGGGCTTGTAATAAAGGTACGGCAATAATCATGGGTGATTTTAATATGCATATAGACTGGATGAATCAAATTGGCAAGGGTGGCCTCGAGGGAGAGTTCATTAAATGTATTAGAAATTGTTTTTTGGAACAGGGCGGCACAGTGGCGCAGTGGTTAGCACCGCAGCCTCACAGCTCCAGCGACCCAGGATCAGTTCTGGGTACTGCCTGTGCGGAGTTTGCAAGTTCTCCCTGTGTCTGCGCGGGTTTCCGCCGGGTGCTCTGGTTTCCTCCCACCTCCAAAAGACTTGCAGGTTGATAGGTAAATTGGCCATTGTAAATTGCCCCTAGTGTAGGTAAGTGGTAGGAGAATGGTGGGGATGTGGTAGAGAATATGGGATTAATGTAGGATTAGTATAAATGGGTGGTTGTCGGTCGGCACAGACTCGGAGGGCTGAAGGGCCTGTTTCAGTGCTGTATCTCTCAATAAATAAATAACAACTCAATAAAAGGCTATTCTCGATTTGGTATTGTGTAATGAGGTGGGATTAATTAATGATCTCATAGTTAAGGATCCTCTAGGGAAGAATGATCATAACATGCTAGAATTTCAAATTCAGGTTGAGGGCAAGAAACTGGAGTCCCACACTAGCATTCTGGAGTTATGCAAAGGTAATTACATAGGCATGAGGATAGATTTGGCCCTAGTGGACTGGGCAGGAAGACTTAAAGGTAGGACAATTGATGAGCAGTGGCAGATGTTTAAGGAGATATTCAATTCCTCCCAACTAAAATATATTCCAGAGAGGAAGTAAGATTTTAAGAGAGAGAAAAAACATCCATGGCTAAGCAAGGAAGTTAAGGATAACAAAAAGACAAAAACTAAGGCATACCATATTGCAAAGGCCAGTGGCAGGCTGGAAGATTGGGAAACTTTTAATGATCAACAGAGGATTACTAAAAAAGTAATAAAAAGAGCAAAGGTAAATTATGAAAGAAAACTAGCGCAAAATATAAAAACGGATAGCAAAAGCTTCTATAAGTATATTAAAGGGAAGAGAGTAACTAAAGTGAATGTTGGTCCGTTGGAGGATGAGACTGGGGAGTTAATAATGGGGAGCACAGAAATGGCGGAGACACTAAATTTTGCCTCAGTTTTCACGGTGGAGAACACTAGTACCATCCCAATAGTAACAGGTAATGCAGAGGTTATAGAAAGGTTGGAACTTAGAACAATCATCATCACTCGGGAAAAAGTACTGAGCAAACTATTGGGATTGAAGGCAGACAAGTCCCCAGGGCCTGATGGCCTACATCCTAGGGTCTTAAAGGAAGTGGCAGCGGAGATAGTGGATCCATTGGTTATAATATTCCAAAATTCCCTGGATGCAGAAAAATGCTAATATAAGGCCCTTATTCAAAAAGGGAGGGAGGCAGAAAGTAGGAAACTATAGACCAGTTAGTTTAACATCTGTCATTGGGAAATTGTTAGAATCTATTATTAAAGAAGTAATAACAGGACATTTAGAAAGTCAAAACACAATCCATCAGAGTCAGCATGGTTTTATGAAGGGTAAATTGTGTTTGACTAATTTGCTAGAGTTCTTCGAAGCTGTAACAAGCAAAGTGGATAATGGGGATCCTGTAGATGTAGTTTATCTGGACTTCCATTTGATAAGGTGCCGCACAAAAGGTTAATACACAAGGTAAGATCACATGGGGTTAGGGGCAATTTATTAGCTCGGATAGAGGATTGGCTAACCAACAGAAAACAGAGAGTTGGGATAAATGTGTCTTTTTCTGGTTGGCAAGATGTAACTAGTGGGGTGCCACAGGGTTTGGTCCTCGGGCCCCAACTATTTACAATCTTTATTAATGACTTGGATGCAGGGATAGAAGGTACTATAGCGAAATTTGCAGATGACACTAAAATAGGTGGGATAGTAAGTTGCAACAAAGAAATAAGAAACTTACAAATGGATATGGATAAGTTAGGTGAATGGGCCCAAAATTTGGCAGATGGAGTTTAACATGGATAAGTGTGAGATTATCCATTTTGGTCGGAAGAATAGAAAGGCAAATTATTATCTAAATGGAGAGAAACTTCAGAGTGCTTTGGTGCAGAGTGATCTGGGTGTCCTTCTGCATGAATCGCAGTAAACTAGTATGTAGGTACGGCAGGTAATAAGGAAGACAAATGGAATTTTGGCATTTATTGCTAAAGGAATAGAGTATAAAAGTAGGGAAGTGTTGCTGCAACTGTACAAGGCATTAGTGAGACCACACCTGGAGTATTGCGTACAGTTTTGGTCCCCTTACTTGAGGAGGGATGTAATTGAATTGGAGGCAGTTCAGAGGAGGTTCACTAGATTGATTCCAGAGATGGGGGGTTTGTCTTATGAAGAGAGATTGAGCAGTTTAGGCCTTTACTCTCCAGAATTTAGAAGAATGAGAGGAGATCTAATTGAGGTATATAAGATGATTAAGGGGATTGACAAAGTAGACATAGAGAGGATGTTTCCTCTTGTGCGGCAATCTAGAACGAGAGGTCATAGTTTTAGAATAAGGGGTACCAGATTTAAAACAGAGATGAGAAAAAATTACTTCTCTCAAAGGATCCTGAGTCTGTGGAATTCACTACCCCAGAGTGCAGTGGATGCTGGGACATTGAGTAAATTTAAGGAGGAGATAGACAGATTTTTACTTAGAAATGGTTTGAAGGGTTATGGAGAAAGGGCAGGAAAGTAGAGTTGAGGCTGAGATGAGATCAGCCATGATCGTATTGAATGGCGGAGCAGGCCCGAGGGGCTGAATTGCCTACTCCTGCTCCTAGTTCTTATGTTCTTATGTTAGTCTTCACCCAGTAATTCACTGATGCGATGGTATCTATCCTGTAATACTACCAAGGCATTAATTTTGAGAATGGAATTTTCTTTTAAAAGTGTGAAGTCTCATTCCTTCTGATTTAAGTTATTGTTGGAATTAAAAATTAAAAAATTATTTCTTCTAACTTTTTTCTGACTCTTATCTCTGTCTCTTAATCTCAGCTTTTTCCCTCCCTTTATTTCATTTTCTGTACATGATTTTGCTGAATTGAATATTCTAATTTAGACTTCCTGGTTTAGACTTTGCGGACAGGATTTTCACCTCCAGATGGCAGTGAGTGTGGAGGCAGGCGGGTCAACACCAGCCAGCATGCCAGTTTCCAGGCACCATCCCACCCCCAGGCCATTTTCCCAGAGGCAAGAGTGGGTGTTCTACCAATAATGCCTATTGTCGGAGGCCAACTGGAAATTTCCAATTGGCCTGCGGGCCACCCAAGGCATTGGGGACTAAGCCAGCTGGCTGGAGGTGGCCTCCCAGTGTCAGACTGGGGGTCCTCAGTGCTCCAGGCAGGCTTTGAGGCCCTCTCCGCCTGCTCGGCCATAGCTTCCCCCTTCACAATGGTGGTCTGGCTGCTTAGGCCAATGTTTAATTTAAAAATTTAAAAAGTTGGAGAGGGCACCTTGAAATGGAGGCTCTCTCTCTCTCTCTCTTACTTGAACTGTTAGCTGCTGCTTCTTCTGAGCCTGAGGACCTCCTATCAGCATCAAGAACCCACAAGCCATCTTTAATTGGATGGCGAGCCCACCCTCTGAGCACTAATTGGCCAATTCAGGGAAAATCACTGCCGGGTGACTGTTCCCACAAAGTGTGGGGTTGTGATCCGAACATCAGGATCCCAACTCAAAAATCTAAAACCCTGCCCTGCGTGTGACAGTGAGGATTCTTCAGTCTGATTGGTTGAAGAGACTTGCTATTGCTTACCCTGCTCGCAGATGCCACAGATCCTCTCTAGAGGGCACTGTGCCGAAAAGGATCTCCAATAACAATAAGTTGCCACTCAAAAGCCCCAAAAAACATACGCAGCTTCAGTCAGTGTAATGAATGGAAAATGCCTTTCTTTTGCTGCTGACTGCAAAAGCCAAGCCATTATTTCAAATTGCATTACAGTTCTACACTTCCGCTGAGGAATGTATGAACTGATAGTAAATTTTAGAAACTGACATTTTGCCGGTGACTATAAAGTTATTTTTATGAACTGGTTTTCTCTAGTCTGCCAAAACTCAGTCAGTGACTGAAATCAGTTGTGTAGCTACTAGAGAAATACAATCCCATAATAGTCAGACAGCAGCATGACGTTTCACAAATATTGCACTCTCTTTCTGAATTTTATGAGGGCAGTTTTGGGAGAATCTCATTTGAAGGTACTTAGTTTCAACGAATAGCTTTGCTCGGATTTATTTTCTACCAATATCGAAGTCCAATATCACATTGTTTCTGTTGTTGGTTTCTCGTACATCGTTTTTGGTCAGCTGTTTCTTATTTTATGAAGATGATCCGCAGCATTTCCACACATGTTATGCTGCCATTCCCCAAGAGTATTTGTTGAAACCAAGGCTTAAATGTTTGTTTCTGTGACCTCCCACCACAAATTGGATGCAAGGAATGATCCCTGCACCTGAACATGTAGAACTATTCACAGAATACATAATGGTTTGAATACATGTCCTACATATGAACATACGAATTAGGGGCAGGAGTAGGCCACTCGGCCCCTTGAGCCTGCTCCGCCATTCAACAAGATCATGACTTATCTGATTGTAACCTCAACTCAACATTCCCACCTAACCCCGATAACCTTTTAGTCTTGCTTCTCAAAAATCTATCTACCTCTGCCTTAAGAATATTCAAAGATTCTACTTCCATTGCCCTTTGAGGAAGAGAGTTCCAAGACTCATGACCCGCAGAGAAAAAATTTCTCATCTCTATCTTAAATGGGTGAACCCTTATTTTTAAGCAGTGACCGGCCTAGTTCTAGATTCTCCCACAAGAGGAAACATCCTTTCCACATCCACCCTGTCAAGACCCCTCAGGATTTTATATGTGTCAATCAAGTCACCTCTTACTCTTCTAAACTCCAGCGGATACAAGCCTAGCCTGTCCAACCTTTCCTCATACGACCATTCCAGGTATTAGTCTAGTAAACCTTCTCTGTCCTGCTCTTTATTTTCTTATATATATATTTTCACATTGTACTGAGGATTTAAATCTAGTTCTTTAAATGTAGGAGCATACCAAATGATGGGCATTGGTGATGGCTGAGGAATTCTTTAAGAAAATGCAACAGAAGCTCTTTGGGCGTAGTTTATTTTGTAGTACACTCAAGAAACTTGACACCAGCCAGGACAAAGCAGCCCACTAGCTTGGCATCCAAACCATTTACAGGATATACAGCAAACCACCAAGACTTTTTGTGCAGCATCACCCAAATCACCTAGTGTTATAAGGATCCAAGTCAAATGGTGAAAAATGAACCTAGACAAAAATCCCTTTGCTTGATAGTGGGCTCATTCATGCATGCCGATCCAATGTCCCAGCAGTCTCTCTTTATATTCACTCTAAGTCCTTAATTAAACAATGCCCTTCACCTGTGTATCTTTAACAACATAATTAACCTTCCATTAACACCTAGAGGGACAAGGGAAACTGGTGCGTGTGTACTCAACCATCTCCCAGGTTAGGGTTAGGGTTAGGGTGATGAATCACCAGCCACAAATGTACAGGATCTAGGGGAAGGAACTTGGACATACTAACATCCTGGGTATTGGGAAGAGACATAGCTCTGTGCATTAAGGAAATTGAATCACTTTCTATTGGTAAAGGTGCCAGACTGGTGATAGGGAGCACATAAAGCAATGTGGGTGCAGTCTATGACACCTTTCATGCTGGAGATGCCCGTCATAAAGGCTATTGCTTTCTTTTCTTGCTTAACTGTATCCATGAGGAAGGAGATGTAGTATTCCTCCTGGTGTAGAGAAAATTGGTGACCCTCCTGAAACAGCAGCGTGCTGCGAAATGTGAAATGTCACTGCCCCAGTGTGAAAGGAGATGGTGTCATAAAAGTTAAGGGGTATGGGACCATCACAGGCAGCGTTGTCCATACACTGTCCAAGGCTCGAGATGTGGCTACAGCAGGTGACATAACTCAGGAACAGCCTCCTTTGTGAAGCAAAGGCAGACAGAAATTGTCCCTCAATAAAGTTAATGTAGGAGAAATGCTTCCTGAATACCCCACTGTCGATATGGTCTTCTGCGCAGTGCCCTGCACCTCCTCCTTCTTCTTATGCCACCTCCTCTGGCTCTCTCCTGTCCTCCTTGCTCTTCCCCCTCATCCTTCAGCTCAAAGGCAGTCGACCAGACCATCCGTGACTGCAGTCAAACTGTCTATGAGAAAGCCAACAACAGTGCAACACGAGTAAAATCTTGTTCTTTGCAGGAAAAATTAACTACCAGCATGATAAAACACGACCAAAAATTGCCTAGGTTAACCAGCAGCCTAAAAGGACAAACTAATTGAGTCTTTTAAATTCAGGCAGTGCTCTTGGTGGGTGCTTGACTTTCAGCTGGAAATGGACAAGCACTTCCTGCCCATCGTATTGAAGCTTAGAAAACCCTCTATAGTGCCTGTGAATCGGGCAGTGTGCAATTGAATTTCTAGGCCCAGATCTTTCCAATAACTCTTATCAATCAGCTGCTTTTCCAAGGTTGCAAAGAACAAAGAACAAAGAACAAAGAAAATTACAGCACAGGAACAGGCCCTTCGGCCCTCCAAGCCTGTGCCGATCCAGATCCTCTATCTAAACCTGTCGCCTATTTTCTAAGGGTCTGTATCTCTTTGCATCCTGCCCATTCATGTATCTGTCTATTATTCTCTTCACACGCAACACATGGTTCATCTCTGCAATAATGTTTCATCGCTTTCGGCATCAACGTGTATGGATTTTCAGAACAATTCAACTTGTGAACAACTGTGCATTCACTCAAAATAATCTAGGAGGAATGGTCAGCTGCCTTGTCAGCCACAGATGATATGTGCTGTAGAGAAACTACAGAATGTGAAAGGGAGAAAATATTAAATAACATTTTCCTTTAAATTGAAGATAAAAGTTATTAAGTAGATTACCTTCACATCATACTGAGGAATCTTCTGTGTTTGAATGACCTTTTGTGGAACACATGAAATTGCAAACCATTATTCAATTCCTCACCACACTTATTTATGCTCCACTTAACTCATGTCTTATAAACAATAATTCAGCTGCGAATCAAAATAACCACAAATCTCGAGGGTAAGATGCAAATTGTTCAAAAGGATGCTGCAGCTGGTGAGCTGTTTGCAAAGACAGAATTGTTTCCAAAGGAAGAATATTTTCAGACTCAACTGAAAGCAGCTTCAGGGAAGAATACAGTGTGAAGGCAAGTAGGGCAATTGAAAAGAAGTGTGTGAAAGACATTGAAGACATTTTCCTAGATCTACCTGTTTCAAAGCAACTAGAGATGTGATGTTCACAATAGCAGCTGTAAATATTAAATTTATATTTTTGTACTTGTCAGATTGAAGGATGTTAATAGAACGCCTCTTGCTTTTTCTCAGCCAATCAAACTATCCCAAATCAGGTATAGCAGAGCAAAATACAAGACAAATCTCCCATGACTTTCAAAGAGCTCCATTATTTTACCAATTGTAAATTATTCCATTTCTGCCTTTTCTCCGAGTGAGGCTCCAATCTATTTATATATTAAAAACCTTGAGCTCAATATTAATTCCCAGCTGAGCTAGATCCAGCCAGGTGAGTCACTCCCAGGGGTAGCAGCAGGCAGGTTCAGCTGATTTTAATGTCCAAGAGGGGCCAGGAAGCTGACGGGAAGCGGCTGACTGGTCATTAAAACTGGGCGGCAGGAGGCCACCACTGCAGTCCAGCAGGTATGGTCCCCAGCGCAAGTTTAGTGAGGAGCGGCATCCAGGAATGGGAGAAGTACAAGAGGTGGGGTGGGGAGTGTCCAATGTTTTCTTGTGGGGCTCGGAAGAGCACACCTGTTCCTTCTGGCCCATGAAGAAACAAAAAAAATCATAAACTTACCACTTCTAGCCTGAGTGCCCATTCACTGCAGGTTTGGCTTGGTGGGGAAGTCATTACTGCTCCCTTGCTTAGGCCTCTCGTTAAAATAGCAAATTGGGCCCCAACAAAATTGTGGGACACATGAAGCTTCAAGAACTAACACCTCAGCAGAGGTCCCAGGCTTCAAACCATCTCAAAGACAGTGAACAGCACCCAACAGAATCCGCACAGGACATGGACGAAGTGACCACCTTCTCCATAAGTAGAAAGTGTGTGACACCCCAAAATGCAATTGTGGTCATGAGTCACAGACTATGGAACACATCACAGCAACTTACCCACAAAGTTCTGTTGTGGGAAGCACCTCATTTCTCCACTCAGCATCTCAGAGGACATCAAATGGATAGTGTTATGATCAGGTGAGGAGGGATCAAATGGTTCTCTGCTTTTGCCTCTCCTTGTTTGATTGCAACAAGTTTACTTCTCTTTTGAAAAGGATGTACTTACCAATTCAATGAGTGCTTAACTGTTTACATGCTGTGATCATAAAAGAATGAATTGGACAGATTTTCTTGATCTTAACAAAGAGAGAGGTTAGCTTAAACCAATCTAAGTAAAATCATAAAATATACTCTGACTTACACACACACACACACACACACAGAAACACTCAAAGTCCACACACATACAAATAGATTACAGAGTGGGGGAGGATAAATTGGTCAAATTAGAGTCCAGAGAAATAAAAGGATTATACAGTCTGTGGAGGTTGGTGTCTTGGCTGGCTTCAGGTTGACAGTGGTCGTGCAACTTTCCCTCGGTGGTCCCAATGCTTCTGATTTGAAGATATAGATGGCTAATTTGGCTGTTCTTCTAGAGACAGTAGTGTGGTGTTGATTTCCTTCAAGGAGTCCCTGTCTGCAACAGGGGCATCCCTGAGTGGTCACGGTCAGCAAACGGAATTTGAAGCTTGCAAGGTGGGTTGGAGGGAGAGAGAGGAAGGAGGGACCCCACTCGGGTCTACTCTCATCAGTGCCTCAGCTGCTTGTCCCTTTACTGCAGAGAAAGCAGAACCTTAAGCACCTGAAGGGTGGGCCTGTCACATGGCTGTCACCCAGTGATTCAAACACGGTCATTACTAGTGTATTCCCTCTTGCAACTTAATTAGTTCACATCTGGAAATCCCCTTCTCACAGCTAGGGTCCCATTGTTCAAGTGATTAGGTTTCGTGGTTCATCTCCACCAGTTGAATACCTCAGGTGATTGCCTTGATGCCTTGCTAATAGGACAGGATATATGGTTCACTCAGATTCCCCAGGTCATTATCCTTGATGCATTTCTGCAGACATGGTGTCTCCATCTCAATGGAGTGGAATGTGGCAGGTACAGTGATGCAAATTGGAGTAGCCATCTTTAGCCGTGAGCTCAAGTCACCTTTAGTCTCTGTATTCTTTAAATTCAATTCAGGTTCCCAGCTGGTGGATTAAAGATCATCATTTGACATAAAGCATGTTTTGACAATAGTCAAACTAGACATCCTAATATAAACTGTTCCTGTCATACGAAAGTAGTGGTAGTAGTAGGGCCCCAAGGATATCATTAGAGCCCAATCTGCATATTTAAAGAGGAAATGCGTGGGTAAGTCCCTTGGTCAATTTAGGTCCCCCACCACCCCCACCTTATTTGCACAGTTAAAATGAACCTCCTTGTGATTCCACATACTCCCTGTTATGATCTTCTATTTCCTCCAGATGTCATGCTTTTACAGTTGCAATCACACTTGTGTCATGCCATCTGTCTCTCTATTTCTGTCATGCATTTTTCTTATATTATTGTCATTCTCCTATTAATCTTATTTGTTTGAGTCTTGCAATAATACCTGGCTTCCAAAGTGAGTATCTCTGTTGGCAATTTGCCTATGAGTCCTCCCTGGTCCATGTCCAGTTTAGGTGGTGCTATGGACAGCGCTTTATAGCCTTTTTGAAGCCAGTTTCGCAGCTGTCAGAGCTGCATAATAAGAGGACTCCCAGAGTGTCCTTCACAAGAAAGCAGCTCTACACATGCATGCCTGTCCACACGTGAAATGTTCTGCTCCCGGGTAAATCATTTTCAATGTTAGGGGAGGAAGATTAAAAGTGTTATGCTTCTCCTAACATTTAAACACAGTTATAAAATTCACATGTGCTCATTTTTAAAATATAGCATTGCATCAGGCAGAAATTATACTTCTAGAAATGATCTCCTACTCTTCACTTTGGCAAGTCAGGGAGTCAGAGTTCCAAATTGGCACTGTCACTTTTGTATTGATCTATCTTTCCTGAAACCACTTTATATTGACAGAAGTGCAGTTCATTGTTTGTCTTCTTTGAACACATCATTTAAGCAAATAACTTTTCACAGGAAGCATTTTGTTCCTCACCTGATTTCCTTCACCTGATTTCTTTCCTTATCGCTACATCTCTTCATAAAATAATGCTCTATGGTGACAGAGTGGCACAGAACATTGGAGCTGCATATCGTAAAAGCAAAATACTGTGGATGCAGGAAATCTGAAATAAAAACAGTAAGTGCTGGAAATACTCAGCAGGCCTGGCAGCATCTGTGGAGAGAGAAGCAGAGTTAACGTTTCAGGTCAGTGACCTTTCATCATCTGAAACGTTAACTCTGTTTCTCTCTCCACAGATACTGCCAGACCTGCTGAGTATTTCCAGCACTTTCTGTTTTTATTGGAGCTACATAGTCTGGTGAGATCCCTAAGCCAAGTAAAATTATGGTAAAATAGAGGAAATCTACACTTCCGGGGAGTGAAATTTGTCTTTTAGAAAATTTCTGTTTTACTATGTAGTTAAAAGCAACTAACAAAATTGTGAGCGTCATAGTTTTGAAATAGTCCCTTTATAAATGTAGTGTTCCTTAGTACTTAATAGGAGTGTGACTAACACAGATGCAGGTGAGCAAACAACAAATTTCACTAATCTGCAGGGTTTGGAGACCGATGGTTTCTAGCTCTGTTATAATGGATGCAGACACTTGATGGGCATTTTGTTTATTTTTCCCAACCAAGCACTTTTGACATGTGTTGTGCAGGCTAGCTTCATAATGATTGCTTTCTTTGGACCATTGTGTCTCTTCTCCAGGGAACTCTGTACACATATGGGCTTATTTGTAAGCAAGACAGACTGAGAATAACTGAGAAAAACCTTGGAAATGATTGGCAAGTGTTTGGCAAGCATTTAAATTACATTTTGTATTTACCAAAATATCAGTTGCTTTCCTAATTTTCTTATCTCCCTTAAGTTTGCCCACAGAATTTTACCGAAAAATAAAACATTCAGGATAATGGATTTATTTGGTGGTACATGAACAATAATCTCAAAATTTCATTAAAATAAAAGCAAAATACTGCGGATGCTGGAAATCTGAAATAAAAACAAGAAATGCTGGAACCACTCAGCAGGTCTGGCAGCATCTGTGGAAAGAGAAGCAGAGTTAACCTTTGGGGTCAGTGGCCCTTCTTCAAAATTTCAGTTCATTAAGACACTTAGTAAACAAGAACCAGAAGCTATAACATTGTGTGGTATCTTTTAATATTCCTAGGCTGCATTTTCCTTGAAATGTGCAAGAACAAAGATTCCTGTTTCTGCAAGTTCCTATTTCTCTACATCATCCATCTGTAAAGCAAATTGGCCATTATAAATGCCCCTAGTATAGGGCGGTGGTAGGGGAATATAGGGAAGGTGGGGATGTGGTAAGGAATATGGGATTAGTGTAGGATTAGTATAAATGGGTGGTTGATGGTAAGCACAGACTTGGTGGGCCAAAGGGCCTGTTTCAGTGCTGTATCTCGAAATAAATAAATAAAAATAAATATTTAGAAGTTTTTGAAAAGGGTTTAGACAAGTAACTCACCTCCTGACTCCCCAAAGCCTGTCCACCATCTACAAGGCACAATTAATGTGATTTATTTTTATTCATTTATTTAGAAATACAGCATTGAAACAGGCCCTTCGAGTCTGTGCTGACCATCAACCACCCATTTATACAAATCCTACATTAATCCCATCACCCTCTCACATCCTCACCTTCCCTCAATTCCCCTACCTACACTAGGGGCAATTTACAATGGCCAATTTACCGATCAACCTGCAAGTCTTTAGCTGTGGGAGGAAACCGGAGCACCCGGCGAAAACCCACACGGTCAAAGGGAGAACTTGCAAACTCCGCACAGGCAGTACCCAGAATCGAACCCGGGTCACTGGAGCTGTGAGGCTGCGGTGCTAACCACTGCGCCACTGTGCCGCCCCAATGGGTGATGGAATACGCTCCACTTGCCTGGATGGGTGCAGCTCCAACAACACTCAAGAAGCTTGACACTATCCAGGACAAAGCAACCCGTTTGATTGGCACCCCATCCACAAACATTCACTCCCTTCACCACCGATGCACAGTGGCAGCAGTGTGTACCATCTACAAGATGCACTGCAGCAATGCACCAAGGCTCCTTCGACAGCACCTCCCAAACCCGTGACCTCTACCAACTAGAAGGTCAAGGGCAGCAAATGCATGGGAACACCACGACCTGCAAGTTCCCCTCCAAGTCACACACCATCCTGACTTGGAACTATATCGCCATTCCTTCCTAACAGCACTGTGGGTGTACCTACCTCACATGGACTGCAGCAGTTCAAGAAGGCAGCTCACCACCACCTTCTCAAGGGCAATTAGGGATGGGCAATAAATGTTGGCCCGGCCAGCGATGCCCACATCCCATGAATGAATTTTAAAAAGTGGTCACTTTTACTATCTTCAATCTGAAAAGCCCATGCAAATAAATGTCTGCTCAGAATCACAGTGCAATGTGCTTTTCATAATCACTGTTGAGAATATGGGCAGGATGGGGGCGAGTATGGTGGCGAGCAGGGGCAAAAGTTCACCCTGCTGGTCAGCATGCCAGTTTCCCAGCACCATCCCACCCCTGAGCTATTTTCTCGGAAGTGGGTTGGGGGTTGGAAGGGCTGCTCGCCTGCAAGTGGTAGATAGCCAATTAAGAGAATTAAATGGCCCATTGAATGGATATTTCCAATCACCTGTGGGACCCCCAAAGGCGTCAGGGACTTTGGGCCCTCCTTCCCTGCCTGGCCACAGCTTGTGAAGTTAGTTTTGAATTTAAAAGTTTTAAAGGTAGGAGAGAAAACACCTTGAGATGGAGGGCGTCTTATTGGCTCTCCAGCTTCAAGAGCCCGCCCGGCGACCTTAGTTGGACAGTAAGCCCGCCCTCGAGCCATTAATTCGCCAATTAGGGGAAAATCACTGCCGGATGTTTCTGTTTCCTACACAGTGTGGGGTTGTGACACCCATGTGACCCCAATGTCGGGATCCCAACTCAAAATCCTGTCCAATGAATCAAATCCCATTTGCCCAAAACCTGACTGAAAACAGGATATTTTTTCTTATCGGTTTTATTGACCATTTTCTGCTAAGAAGAGGAACAAAATCCTTTGTTAAAGGAAAGAAAGAAAACTCACTGAAAGTTAACATTTTCAAATGCAACAGATTGCCTGCTTAGCTGTTTAAAGTGCTAATGAGAACATGCAATCCTGTTACACATGCAATTAACCTTAAGGCATTTTTTTACATTAACATTTAACATTCTTTCAATGGAATAATATTAAATTAAGCTGATGTTTTTCATTGGAAGACATTTCGGATGGTGTACTTACTACAATAATAGTTCATCGATCAGCTAGTTAAACCTCCAGTAAACTCCTCACAGCACAAAATGCCTACTCATGAAACAGATCAACTTAATTTAATTAAAGTCCATAGAATGGCTGTTAAAAGGCAATGGCTGGGATTTTTCTCTCAGCGCCCAGAAGCCGTCCACCGACTGAACAGTCAGTGGCGAACCCGCCTCTGCCTGGCCTGGGGATCAGATCCGCATTTTGCGGTTCCCCGGCCTTTAATCGGTCTGAGGCGGGACTTCCACCCACTTGAGGCAGGAAGTCATGCCTAATGGAGCTGCCAACCAATCAGCGGGCCGACAGCTTTTAGTCCCAGCAACACCACCGGGAGTGGTGACTGCTGCTGGGACTGCAACCCAGCCACCTCAAAGATGATGCCGGGGAGTCCGGAACGAAGGTATGTTTTTGGTGCATTGACGGGGGTGATCATTTGGGCCCCAGTGAGGCAAGGGTGGTCGATTGGGGGGCATGTTAGGTGTTGGGGCTGATTGGGGCAGCGGGGGCGGCCCTTCTTTGGGCACAAGGTGCCTGCTGATGAGGGCAGCCCCACCCCCCCCCAAGCTGTCAGAGTGCTGCCTACTTTTGTCAGGCGGCTGGGCCACCTGACCAGTCACGGGTAAAATCCCCGTGGCGGTGGGCGGAGGTCCTTATGTGGCCATTAAGTGGCTACTTAAAGGGCCTTGATTGGCCTGGGGTGGATGGGTGGTTTTTCGCCGCCCTGCGTAAAGTGACGGTGGAGGCGGGAGCGGGTTGGGAAGGGCCCCCCAGCCTACCGCTCCACTTTACGCACCCCCACCCCCCCACCCTCCGCCACCTTCCCACTCTTTGGGGGCGTAAAATTCCGGCCAATATCTTGGAAACGTCAACCCTTGTTTATTTCAGTACTCAGAATAAGTCGTTACTTGCTTTGAACCCTTTAAGCCTGTTAAGTCATTAATCTTGCTTGGATTATTGGTGGGCATCTTAGTCGTGTTAATGAATACATAGAGGAAATAAGTGTTTAGTATATTGACAATGTTATGTGAATCCTGAGTTTCGGACTAGTTGCCAAGCTATAGGGTTCGCTCCTCTCCTTTGACAGCTCTTACTGTAATAGCACTGAAGGAATTTCTTACTGTCATGTTTAGTGCCTGATGCCATGCTCATTTCCAGATTCCTATTTACCCCTATAACCATCCTTTAACATGCTTCTAAACATTTATTCCTATGGAAAAGTATAGCCTACTTTCCTTCCTAATTTCACTTCTAATTGTTTAGTTGATTTAGGGCTTACATGTTGAGCCCATGCATACTTATCTTAGGTATAAATTTAGCCAACGTACTCAGTAATATTCCTTTAAAGGTGATCTATTTGTCACCTGAAAAATTGTTGTTAAACAACCCACCATCCAATCAGTTTGCTTCATCGCTTACTCATTTCTTGGAAGTTGGCCTTTTTAAAAGTTTAGTAAGTTTGATACAATTGGCTATTGATATTGCTGATTCTCCTGTATTGTTGAATCTGATGATTCTTTTAGTAAAGGTTATAGGAGTTTTCAATTTGTTAAATTGGAAGTACAATTATCAGGAAGCAACTACAAATCTCTAACTGAATGGCCCAGTTTTCTGTCATTGGTGAAGTGATAGCACTCGCTGCTGACTTCAAAGAAAACTGCCCACGGAGATCTAGCAATCTGTGTGGCATGGGTTTGCCCTTTCCTGATGTTAGTTTGAATCTGGTGCTAAGTCAAGGAGATCACCTGGCGTCCAGCAACAGTGATGTCATCAAACAGGGTAAGCAGCCAATCACATTGAAGTATTCTCATTGACAGCAAACTAGGAAGTAAAATGCACTGCATTTTTCACTTTTAATTAAAAATTTATAGAGAGTGAAAAAAATGATTGGGACATACACATGGGATTATAGTTGAAGCTGAAATGTCATAAACAAACCATTAAAAAAATTATTTTAACAATATGTAAATGTTTTTATTATATTGGAGAAATTTGACATTCCACAAATATAAAATTAGCTTTTCAGGACCAGTGAGGCTGTTCAGCAGTAATTATGCATTTAGTACACCATTAAAAACCCAGTTACATCTCATTCAACAAGGTGTAACTTTCTCATGGGATTTTACCGTGACACTATAGTGTAAAATGGCAACTTCACGTCAGTTCACTGATTTTTAATTGTCTGCAGTCTGGGCATGCCTCAATAGCACACCCACTGAAGAATTTCCATCTTTAACCGCACATGTACAGACTCCAGAAATTGCTGTCAGTTTCAGAGAACATTGACAGTTTCACTATCATTACTACTGTAAATTCTGGGCCAATAACTTGCATGGTTATTAATGAACTAAATATTTGCCATTATCTTCCAGTCTGATAGCTTAAATTTTTATATTTTGGTAAATAAATGGTAAATCCTTTTATAAATAAAACATTGATAATATGAGTAAAATATAAATAGTAAAAGTTACCAGCAGGGCTCCAGACTTTACCTTGTCTAACAAAGATCCACATTGTAAAGTGTGGAGCCAATGGCTGTAAGCTTATGTAAATGCTGTGAAATCTTTGTAACAATATAAACACAACTTTAAACTCAGGGGGCAATTAATGGCTGGAAATGCAACGTATTTCCTTCACTATGAAGAGGTTAACCAATTGCACAAGACATTTGTTTTGATGATGCACAAAGCTTTATTACTGTGAATACAGTAGTTCTAAAAACCAGAACAGATAAATAATCATTCATCCATATTGGCAGCTAATAATAGACATGAACAAACATCATTTAAATTTTAAATCCAACCTGGATTGCATTCCTATCTTACTCATCGCTTGGAAACACTACAAATGGTCCAAGATAAGGTTTTGCTTTTGAATATTCAGCAACCTCCATCCTAACACTCTACAGAAAATTAGGCTTTGTTATCAGGCCAGCTTTATTTGTTGTACTATCAGGGATTATTACCTAATGGATATGTGAAAGTGCTTCAGGAGATTGGGGGACTGGCAAAGGATTCTTATTGGTGTGTGCATTTGTGCGTGAATGTGTTTTTTTTATTCATTCGCAGGATGTGGATGTCTCTGGCAAGACCAGCATTTATTGTCCTCCCTAATTGCCCTTGAGAAGATGGTGGTGAGCCACGTTCTTGAACCGCTGCAATTCATAGCAGTTTGGTACAACTGAATGGCTTGCTGGGCCATTTCAGAGGGCAGTTAAGAGTCAACCACATTGCTGTGGGTCTGGAGTCACATATAGGCCAGGCTGGGTACAAACAACAGATGTTCTTTCCTAAAGGACATTAGTGAACCAGATGGGTTTTTTATGACAATCTGGTAGTTCCATGGTCACCATTACTGACACTAGCTTTTAATTGCAAATTTATTTTATTAATTCTTGTGCCTCCTCTATTTCCATCACCCTTGTATTTGCAGCCAAGCCTTCAAGTGCTGAGGCCCTAAGCATTGGAATTCCCTCCCTGAATCTAGACGCATCTTTTGTTCCTTTACTTGCACCATTTCCACTCCCTTTCATCTAGCACCATGAAACCTTTTGTCATTTACCCTGCCTCCACCCTATCAGTCCTTTCATTTTGCTCTTCCCCACCTTTCACCCTTTCACTTGCTCAAAAACTATTACATTTCTAACTTTTCCTAGTTCCAATGAAAGGTCAAAGATGTGAAATCTCTGTTTCTCTCTCCACAGATGCTGTTGGACCTGCTGAGTATTTCAAGTATTTTCTGTTTTGATTTCAGATTTCCAGTATCTGCAGTAATTTTGCTTTTGTATCAGATAAATAGTGTTGCAATAATATTCATAGAATCATAGAATGGTTACAGCACAGAAGGCCATTCGGCCTGTCGTGTCTGTGCCGGCTCACTACAAGAGCAACTCAGTTAGTCCCACTCCCCTGCCTTTTCCCCATAGCCCTGCAATTTTTTTCTCTTCAGATAATTATCCAGTTCTCTTTCGAAAGCCTCCAACACACTCTCAGGCAATGCATTCCAGATCATAACCACTTGTGGCGTAAAAGAGTTTTTCCTCATATCACCTTTACTTCTTTTGCCAATCACCTTAAATCGGTGCCCTCTGGCTGGCGACCGCTCCGCCAACGGGCACAGATTCTCCCTATCTACTCTATCCAGAAAGTGCAAGCAGGTTGAAAGCCAGAGGGAGCGCAAGCAGGCACTAAGGAAGGGGGAAAGTTATGTGACTAGTTTTGTAAAATATCACATTATAATGCTGCAAACACACAGGAGGCCAGTATTTGAAAAGTAGAGGGGTGAGTGGGAGACATTACAGTCTGGTTGCGTACTGCAGGCTTTTTGGCCGGGTTAGGCCGCGTTGCCATGGCAGCCGGGCGGATGTGAGGTCAGGCCGGCTTCCGGCGGGCGGGGTTGCGGGAGAGGGAGCGGGTTTTTTTTTTCTCTCCATCCTGGTATTTTGTCATCCTGGTCCCTTGGACGTTGTCAAAAAGTGCCCGTACTTAAAAACAGGAAGTAAGTAAATGCAGCAAAGGTTGTGATGGAGGCGGGAGCGAGTAGCGGGGAGAAGCCGGGAGGTAGTGGCGGCAGCAGCAGCAGCGGCGGTAGTGGCCCTGGTCTAGAGCCGGGGAGAGGGGTGGCCCTGCTCAACATGGCGCCGGCTGCCCTCAGTGACAATGGCCCCACAGCCTGGGTTATTGCCTGGCTGGGCCACTTGGTCACTGCTCCAGCTGCTGCTGCTCAGGCCTCTCAATGGCTGACCATCAGCTTCTAACAGAGCACATGTTACTTATTCACTCATGTAAAGCACAATAAAGCTGTTGGTGTTAAATGTGCAGCATGTTTTGGTTTATTGTATTCCTTGTCACAATTTTTATTGAAAATATGGTATTTATATGTACATATTTATATGTGTATATATCACGTGTGTGCATTTATCATTTATGTTTGTGTATCATTTATATTTGTGTGTATTATACACTTATTTATATTTGTGTATTATACACTTATTTATATTTGTGTATTATACACTTATTTATATTTGTGTGTATTATATGCTTATTTATATTTGTGCATCATATTTATATTTGTGTATGGGTTTGTGTAGATTTGCTGGAATGATACCTGGACTTCAAGGGTTAACTTCCGAGGCAAGATTGCATAAACTAGAGTGGTGTTCCCTGGAATTTAGAAGGTTAAGGGATGATTTGTTTGAAGTTTTCAAGATAATAAAGGGAACTGACAGTTTCTATTTACCCTATTTCCACTGATTGCGGAGGTTCGGATTAGGGGCCATAGTCTGAAAATTAGAGACAGACTTTTTAGGAGTGAAATCAGGAAACACTTCACACAAAGGGTGATAGAGGTCTGGAACTCTCTTCCACAAGTGGCAATCGATGCTAAATCGGTTGTTAATTTTAAGACTGAGATTGATAGATTTGTGTTACTCAAAGGCATTACGGGATATGGGGCAAAGGTGGGTATACGGAGTTGGGTTGCAGATCAGGCATGATCTCACTGAGTGGTAGAACTGGTTCAAGGAGCTGAATGCTGCCTTCTGTTCCTATTTTCCTATTTGTGTGTATAATATAATTGTTGCAATAATTTCATGTGCTGGTGTTGATTCATTGCTGTAAATATATACCTGATGGCACAAGCCAAAAACTTTCAAGTTTTTAATGTTCTGAAATTATGTTTAATGAAGCTACAAATACAGGCATAAGTTTGTTTGTCCTCCAAAAAAGCATAAAATACACCATTTCCATGGAGGGCCGAAATGTTTCAGGAAAAAAAACTATTTGAAAATGTTTGAGTCATAAGTCATTTACATCATAGAAGGAGGCCATTTGGCCCATCACATCCATGCTGGCTCTCTGCAGAGCAATCTAGTTACTTCCATTCCCCTGCTTGATCCCTGTTGCCCTGCAAGTTTATTTCCTTCAAGTGCCCAACCAATTTCCTTTTGAAATTATTCATTGTCTCTGCTTCCACCACCCTCGTAGGCAACGCATTCCAGGTCATTACCACTCGCTGCGTAAAAAAAGCTCTTCACAATCCTCCTGCATCTCTTGCCCAAAACCTTCAATCTGTGTCCCCTCGTCTTTGTATCATCAGCTAATGGGAACGGTTTTTCCTTATCTAACTTATCTAACCCTTTCGCAATCTCGTCCACCTCTATCAAATCTCCCTTCAATCTCCTTTACTGCAAGGAGAACAACCCTTGCTTTTCTAACCTAGCCTTGTAACTAAAATACCCCATCCCTGGAACCATTCTGGCAAATCTCCTCTGCACTGTTTCAATGACCCTCACATCCTTCCTAAAGTGTGGTGACCAGAATTGCTTTTATCTGATGATCTTTAGGAACAGTTTTTATTTTGTGGTGGATTGGTCAAGTTCCAGCTGGATTTGTGTATTCGTTTTTCTCAACATTTTTATAAGTGGGAGGTGGTTACGGTAAGCTTATTAAGCATATTTCAAATTTTTAGTAAGACATAGTTGGGGGGGTTTGAGGGAAACTTGAAGGATTTTTTTGGTTGCTTGAATCTTCTGGCCGCATTAGTACGACAACAAAATCTTGCACTTATGTAATTCCTTTTAAAACTTAATAGAATGTTCCAAAGCATTGTAAAATTGTACAGATGTGAAAATAACTATTACCCTCGTTATTTAGCAGAATTTCATCTTGGATTAGGAATAGTGAACTGCATTGTCCATAACCTTACATGAAACTTTGCTGTATTCTTGATTATTGTAAGCCTTGTTTTTGCAAATCTTTTCATCATACTTTAGCACCTTCCTCTGTGCTGTGGAAAACATACGTCTTCCATATAGGCAAATAGTGAACTATCAGTTTGGTCTATGTTGAACGCTAGAGGGAGCCAATGAAATGTAATGGTAGCACTCTCGTCTCTAAGTCAGAAGGTTCAAGTCCTATTCTAGAGACTTGAGCATAAAAATACAATCTGACACTCCAGTGGAATAGAGAGAGTGCTGCACTGTCGGAAGGACCATCTTTCGAATGAGACGTTAAACCGAGGCCCCATTTATTCTCTCGGGTGGGTGTAAAAGATCCTATGCCACTATTTTGAAGAGCAGGCGAGTTCTCCCCAGTGTCCTGGCTGATATTTCTCCCTCAAGCAGCATCACAAAAATGAATTATCTGGTCATTAACAAATTGCTGTTTGTGGGAGCTTCCTGTGTGCAAATTCGCTGCCACAGTTCCTACAACAGTGACTACATTTCAAAAGTACTCCATTGGCTGTAAAGTGCTTTGGGATGTCCTGAAGTCGTGAAAGGTGTTCTATAAATGCCTTTCTTTTTTCTGTCTATAATGTGTACCTTTAAGTAGCAATTTGTCTTTACCAAAATCATTTATTTGGATATGACAATTAACTAAGTAATCCTGATGCCTGTATCACTAACTAGCTATTAACAGGGAGAGGCTACATAGAACAATGCTTAATAGTGCCAAGTCAAAGTCAACTCAGCAAATCTACACTGACTGAACTATAAACAATATACAGTCAATCTTCCAAAAAAGGCAGAAAAATGCATGTGAGCATACGCACAAAAGACACAATATCCTGAGATTATATGGTTGGTCCTAATGTTACACCCTCGGGTTTTGTATTCATATAATTGGGTATTGAACGGGATGTGCACGCTTAGAGGAGTAACCAGCACTGGTGTACCCAAAAGAATTTCTAAGGCAAATCTAAAATCTGAAATGGTGTGGTGGGAAGTGCAGAGAAATATTCTTCACTCCCAGGTACTTTAGCTTACTCGGTGCTGCTGATGCCTGATGTTCTGTCAATGATAAACAGCAGTGGTCCCAACACCGATCCTTGTGGAATACCACTTGCAACCTCTTGCCAGTCTGCGTAACTACCTTTAACCCCTACTGTCTGGATTCTGTTTTGTAGCCAGCTTGCTATCCATTCTGCTACTTGTTCCCTGAACTCCACATGTCTGACTTTATCCATGGCTTTTTGAAAATCCAAATATATTACATCTACTGCATTATCTACCCTTTCTGTTACTTCTTCAAAGGATTCAATAAAGTTAATCAAGTATGATCTCTTTTGAAATCCATGTTGGTGACTATTATATTTTCAGTTTCTAGATGTTGTTCTATTACATCTTTGAGTAAGGATTCTATTACTTTTCCTAGCACCATGTTGAGCTAATTAGTCAATAGTTCCCTGGACCTTTTTAGCTCCCTTTTTAAATGTAGGAATCACATGAGCTGTCCTCCAGTCTTCTGGCACCTCTCCCTTTTCTAATGAATTTATACATATAAATATGCAAAGTGCCTCTGTTACCTCTTCCCTAACTTCTTTTAAGATGTGTGGATGCAATTGATCTGGACCAGGGGTTTAATTCTCTCTAGGTTTGATTAGTTTATTAATTATCTTACCCTTCTCCTCCTTCCCCCCCCCCCACCACCCTCCTTTCTATCTTACATTTTTTTTGGATTAGTGGATCAGTTTTCTTGATTCAAAAATCTTATGCAAAAAACTACTTTGATGAAGAATGAGGCTACATTACAATTGCATTTCAAAAATGTTTTTGCTTAAACTCAGTTAAGTAGAAGCGACTGATAACGCTTTGACTACTGGCGCACTGACACGGAACACAAAAGTCCGAGTGTTTCAAGCCTGTGGCCTTAGTACCTTGTTCTACGGCAGTGAGATCTGGACAACGTATGTCAGCCAAGAGCGACGTCTCAACTCATTCCATCTTCGCTGCCTCCGGAGAATCCTTGGCATCAGGTGGCAGGACCGTATCTCCAAAGCAGAAGTCCTCGAGGGGGTTCCCCAGCATGTACACCCTACTGAGCCAGCGGTGCTTGAGATGGCTTGGCCATGTGAGCCGCATGGAAGATGGCAGGACCCCCAAGGACGCATTGTACAGCAAGCTCATCACTGGCATCAGACCCACCGGCCGTCCATGTCTCCGCTTTAAAGACGTCTGCAAACGCGACATGAAGTTCTGTGACATTGATCACAAGTCGTGGGAGTCAGTTGCCAGTGATCGCCAGAGCTGGCGGACAGCCATAAAGGCGGGGCTAAAGAGTGGCAAGTCGAAGAGACTTAGCAGATGGCAGGAAAAAAGACAGAAGCGCAAGGGGAGAGCCAACTGTGTAACAGCCCCGCCAACCAATTTTATTTGCAGTGCCTGTGGAAGAGTCTGTCACTCTAGAATTGGCCTTTATAGCCATTCCAGGCGCTGCTTCACAAACCACTGACCACCTCCAGGCACTTACCCATTGTCTCTCGACACATGGAGGCCAAAGAAGAAGGAGGAGAAGACTGGTAATAGGCATGATTTGTAGGAAATTAGTTGGGCATATATTCACTGCATTGTGTTATCTCCCGTCCTCAAAAATGGATTGCAATGACAAAGCAAACAGATCTTGTGGGGGAAGGGGGGGATTGCACTTGAGAATCTCACTGCTATTTGTAGTTCCGAAAATATTTACATGCACTTTAGGTATGAATATTAAAAGAACAAATGTGTTTCTTATAAGAATATATTGGTTATTATAATATGACATTAATTTGTTTGAAATGCTAATTAGGAGTTTTCAAATTGAATTTTCCCCACAGCACAAGAGTTGCATTGTTACTGTGATGAAATCATGAGTTCTTTTGAATATTTGCACTAAGCAGCTTCTAATGAACTCTACAATTTAATGTGTTTATTTTCCTTCAACAATATGATTGCTGTTCATGTACACACTAGAAGAATGGGTTGACAAGATATACAACCAAGTACCTTCAAAGTGTTTTGGATGGAAATACTAAAGGAGAGGAAGTGTCTGTGACAACACTAACTTTTCAAAGCTCTCCAGATTCAGGGATTGTGCCTGTTGGATTGAAAAATTGCAACTGTCACTCCATTATTCAAAATAGGAGGGAAGTAGAAGCCAGGAAACTCCAGATCTGTAGTTGTGGGAAAGTAATGGAAATTGTCATCAAGAATGAAGTGACTGAACATCTGAACATGTCTGAGCTGATCAAAGAGAATGAGCATGGATTTGCGAAGAGTTGATCATGTCTATCAAACACAGTGGTTCGGAGAATATCTATGAATGTTGTCTACATGGACTTCCAGAAGGCATTTGACCAGGTTCTGCACGAGAGGTTATTCGAAAAAATGAGAGCATGGAATTGAAGGTAACCTTGGGGTATGGGTTGTTAATTGGTTGAGAGGTAGGAGACAGAGAATAAGGGATTAAGCAAATGTACTCTGATTGACAGGATGTGACAAATGGAGTTCCCTGAGGATCTGTACTGTGGCTTCAGCTTTTCACCATATATAAGATGAAGGAATAGAGAGTTGTATATCCAAGCTTGCAGATGACACTTTTCGGAGGGACATAAGTTGTGAAGATGGGAGCAGGAAGTTACAAAAAGACATAGACAGTTGAAGTGATTGGGCATAACTATGGCAGATGGAGTTCAGTGTGGGGAAGTGACAGGCCAGCCACTTCAGATTCAAGAAAAACAGATCGGAATATTTCCTTAATAACGATAGACTAGGAACCAGGAGCAAAAAGATTGAGTGTCCAGGTACTCATCACTAAAAGCTGGTGCACAGGTAGAAAAGTAATCAAGAAGGCTAATGGAATGTTGGCCTTTATCGCAAGGGGACTGGAATACAAAGGTAATGCTTCAGTTATATAAAGCATTGGTCAGATCCCATCTGGAGTATTGTGTTTTGGGCACTGAACCTCAGGAAAGATATATTGGCCTTGCAAGGAGTACAGCACAGAATCACCAGAGCTTAAAGAGTTAAATTATGAGGACAGGTTGCATTAACTTGGCTTATATTCCCTTGAATGTAGAAGGTTCAGGTGTGAACTAATTTTTAAAATGATAAAAGATTCAATAGAATATAGAGAAACTATTCCCTCTGGTAGGTGAATCTAGAACAAGGCAGCACAACCTGAAAATAATACTAGGCTATTCAGGAGTGATACCAAGAAACACTTTTTCTGCATAAAGTGTTGTGGAAATCTAGAATTCTTTCTCCCAAAAGGCTGGAAGTTACTGGGTCAATTGAAATTTTCAAGACTGAAATCAATAGATTTTTATTAGATAAGGGTATCAAGGGATAGGGATGAAATGGAGTTGAGTTACAGATCAACCTGATCTGCTGAATGGACTCTCCTGGCTCTATGTTTTCTTGTAACAGTTTGTTCCATCTATCTGTGATTCCATTTTCACCTACCCATTGAGTGCCATAAACCAGAAATTGATTTTCTGTCTAAGGATGTATTACTTTTTTCAGCAGCAAGTTGCCAATGTCAGTATTGGCTGGAGAGCAAAATAATACATATTATGGTCATATTTCAGTTGCTTACGGTTGTACCTAGTTTCTCAAATCAGATGTATTTCCCGCTTTATGAAGCTATTAGGCACTAGATTAATCAGCTGGTCACTTAATAAAGCACCAGTTGGTATTGCTAACCACTGTTTGTAAGTAAACTTTTGTTGATATCTTGAAAATATCAATCGCAAGGTTAACCTGCTTACTAGGGTCAATCAGAATGGTTTTGAGCAGGATGTTGACACATTGGAGGAACATCCAGCTTCCCAGTCAAAAGATCCAAGACCGAGCAGAACACCACACTTCATTCAAGGGGTATTGATTTACTGCCATGGTTTAATGAAAAATGTGCTATAGATTGGCCATGGAGTGGAAATACTTTAACGAATTGGGAAGACCAGCAACCAAAAAAAGGGAAGCACATCCCTCAATGCAAGTGTGAAAGGGCATTGTCATCAGCTCACCAGAAATCCAGAAATTCGACTGCATAATTCTCAGACTGGCTCTGACTGTGAAATGATATTAAAATCTGTTTCTAATATCACATTGAACCTTAGATGGACTCATATGTCAAGCTTCCTTACACAACTTAAGTGGATAATGTTTTCGGTTAAAACATATTCTAAAGTGATACAGAAAACCACAACTGTAATAGGTTGTCTCACTTGGCGAAAGCATACTGTTATCACAAATGCATAATCCTTTGCTGCATCCTGTAATACTGAGCTATCCCCACATCTTAATCTTAGTGTTTTGTTTTATCTCAGAAGATGATTTGGCTGAACTAATGAACTGTTTGCACTGTTACATTGCGAAAAAGTCCAGATACAAGGTGTCATGAAATTAAATCTGTCTGATTCCTTCATTAAAATGGAGACCACAAAATCTGCTGTTCACATCTTTCCTGATTTCTCTAATCACAAGCCATAAACATTGTACTTGATCCCTTACAGCACGGAGCATTCCTCATTGCATTGTGTAGAAGCTCCTTCATGTTTCACAGTAAAAGAATTCCCACTGCAACTGTACATAGGAAAACAAATCTCAAAGATTACTTTTTTGAATGTCATTATGTAAACAACCAGTGTTCAAGAGCAGAATACTTGAATGTTTCGTTATAGCCATGTGGTTTAGTCTCTTTGGCAGCTACAAGGCCAGTTTCACTAATGTAATAAATAAATGTAGTTGCTGTCAAGTGTCCTTTATTTACATTAGTGACATTTGTTATTTTCCGTAACAAAATTGATATTTTGAAATAGTGATTTGAACAAAATTACGACACCCAGATTCAGTGAAAAAAAAGCCGACGGTGTAAATATTCACCACTTCCTTAAGGTACCGGAGTTCAGCTAGCATCTGTCAAACTGTACTATATGCCACCACCTCATAGAGAGAGGGAATTATACATCTGAATATCAATGATCATGTGCTTGTAGAGATGGTGCAAACTGGCAGACATTGCAAACTGACCCCTCAACAATGAACGACTGCTTTGAGTTTCACATAAAGGTGATTAAAGCTATTTCTGATTTTATTTGGAAGTTCTCTTTCTTGTGTAATATATGCGATCTGGATTTATTTGTGATAAAGGCCACATAATTCAGTTGATGTGTCCTTAGGGTTCCCAGTCCGCTGGGTTGCCCTGGAGTCTCCAGGAGTTGAATATTAATCTCCAGGACAATATGAAAAAACAGGAGAAAAATCATTGGGACGTTAAAGAAAAATTTTCTTTGAATATTTTTGTTTATTCATTATAGAAATATCAGACATGAGAAGCAAGGCTGTTTGGATGATTCTTAACTGTTAATCAATCAGGTGATGAGTCTATTGACTTTCCAATTGCCCATGGGAAGGTGGTGTGCTGCCAGTATGGACATGGTGAGCAACCAATGGAAAGAAAGTACAGCGAGGTGGTCAGAGGCAGGAGGTCATGTTATGGTACCTCCAGGAATATGTCCAACCAGAGTTGGTAACCCCTGTCTCTCACTTACGATTTAGTTTGGCTCTGTGGTGTGTTACGACCAGGTGGGGAAGGGGTCTCAGGCTCCCCTCTCGCCCCTTTCTTAGTTTGGCCGTAATAGGGTTTAACTTTTAAAACACAGTGTTTTTAGCTTCACCTCAGTGAGTCCTTGCTCACTGCTCTCTATAATTGTAACTAAAGGAATAAATCAGACAGGCTTTCTCAGGCTTAAACAAGAAAAGTGTAATTTTATTAATCCTAACACTCTAACTCAGTTAAAACTATTAAAAATATGCGACGCAACCATGCTAGCATGCATACGCGATAAGCACACGCAAATAGATACAGAAGATGAGAAAGAATTAAAGGGGGAAGGTTTGAAGTAGCAGATGGAATTCAGTTACTGTTTTTGGTTTTGCTGTGAAGTTTTGTTGAATTTAAGTCTTGCAGTTCTCAGTGGAGCCCAGTGCACACTTTCAGACTTGTTTCTCTGATACCAGAAGGCTGCAGGGGTCTTCTGTCTTGAGGCTTAAGTTACTTCCGTGGGTCCTTGGAACTTTGCGTGAAAGAGAGGGAGAGACCTTGCTTCTCTTTGGTCTTCAAAATTGTAGTCTGTCTCAAAACTTTACTGTGATGCAAAATTCAATCAATTCCTAGGTTGGCCAGCAGATTAGTCATGCGACCAGTTCTTTGTTTGACACAGCATCGCCTGCGAGGGATGTTGATTCTTCAAAGCTTACTAGACACATTCAGTGGGGTGGCGGGGGGGGGGGAGCAAGGTGGAGTAGAGTGCTGGCTCTTGCACAGACAATGATTCTTAATGTCTTTTGATCGTCACTATTGACAAAACCCCTCTGGCTAATTGAATCGGGGAGTACTCCCATTGTCCCTCTAGGCAACTGTCTCTCAGAATGCAAATGTGCAGCCATGTTTTCAGCCACTGCTCTGTGGTCTTTTTAAACAAGTTAGGTTCAATGTCCAGTACAAGTTCAAATAGTGTTCCATATGCTGAAATTAATATGTTTCCATTTGGCAGGTGTGGTTTCAGTCACAGTGTCATGCTCAACTTTGATCAGAAAGTTGTGGGTTTAAGGCCCACTATAGAACCCTTTCAGTGCTTTTCTGTGGCCAGTGTACGTTCTGAAAGGTGGTATCTTCTGGATGAAACTCATATTCAGGCTCTGGCCAGCTGCACAGGTAAATGGCAAAAATCCTGTGTCACTTTCTCAAAGGAGAACAGGGAATTTTTCTGGAGTCCTGGCAAACATTTATCTCCTAGCCAATAAAAACTTTTTTTTTGTGCCTTTAATGTAATAAAATATCCCAAGGTGCTTCACAGGAGCATTATAAAGCAACATTTGACACTGAACCACATAAGGCAAATTTAGGGCAGTTGAGAAAAAGCTTGGTCAAAGAGGTAGGTTTTAAGAAGCATCTTGCAGGAGGATAGAGAGTTTTAGGGATGGAATTCCAAAGCACCAAAACAGCACCAAACAAGATTATCTGGCCATTTATTTCATTGTAGGGTTTAACTGTGCAGAAATTGACTGTTACATATGCTTACAAAAGAGCATGAACAATGCTTTAAAAAGCAATTGATTGACTGTGAAGTACTCTGGATTGTCCTGAGGACTTGAAAAGCAGTATATAAATACAGGTCATTCTCCCTTCACTAATATCAGCTGAATTTCCCATGAATATATTTTTTAAGTAGACATAGCTTCATAAGATGGTCAATATTTGTTGAGCTTAAGTTGTTCACCAAAATTATTTCAAGATATTTGAACAATGTTGAAAGTATGCATGTATTAAATTTTATGTCCTATTTCTTTCAGATTGAGTATGAACACAATTGAGGACGAATCTGGCACAGTTACCTTGGAAACAATCAGCTCAGTAACCCTAGCCCAGGATACAGAAGGCAATCTGATCTTACATTGCCCTCAAAACGGTAAGTTAGATCATGCATTAATTTTTTCGTTGATTATGTATACTTTTAAAAACATTTCTTTTATATATTACTGGATATGTGGGTTGGGAATGAAGTATAGTTTTAATTTTTCTCTTGTTTCTATCTCTTTCCTGCTTCTCATTCTTTCCTTTACTGCATCCCTTTCTCTTTTGGGTGGTGGATGGTTTAGCAGAGAAGACAAAGGTTGCAGATGAATTTTCCAAGGTGTATGGTATCAGTCCAGGAATGATCCAGCCAGGGCCACAGGCCAGCAAGTTGTAAATGCCTTCTGGGCCACAGGTGGCGGCAGGTCAAATATAATGGAAGGGAAGACTACGAAGATTATGTTTCTATTTAAAGAGCAAATACTGTTGTTCTTGCAAAGGTTTTAAGATGCAAAGATCCTATAGGGAATCCACTGGCCACTGGATTCCTTCCTCCACCCAGGCCTCTGAAAAGCTTCTGCACCCTCACCCTGCCAGGACCCCAAATCTCACCAACCACTGCAACCCTCTTCTGCCTACCCAGACCCTGAGCCCCAGTTGGTGGTTGGCACCTCTCTCCATGCACCAGGAACCAGAATCATCAATGATGTGAACGCCCTACCACACAGCATGGCATGCAACTCTTTGGCCTCAGAGATATCAGCCAAACGGGACAACAGCAGCTATGTGTTAGAAGGAGGGTTCATAGAAAATATAACAGGGCACATTTAGAAACATAGAACGGTTACAGCACAGAAGGAGGCCATTCATTTATTGAGCCCGTGCCACATTTCTGCAAAAGCAATTTAGCTAGTCCCACTCCCCTGCCATTTTCCCATAGTTCTGCAAATTTCTTTCCCTTCAGGTGCTTATCCAATTCTCTTTTGAAAATGTCAGGCAATCCCCCCCACCTGCCAAGACTGAGGCACACATGATTTCGCCGCATGAACATTAAAGCTTAAAATTGCAAGCACCTGACTGGAAAGACATTTGCATAGTAACCGACAGTGTTAGAACAATGGAGACACAGTTGTTGCTTCCCCAATACACAGAAGAAGTGGTCAGACCAGTTTTGGTCACATGATTGACTGACTGTTGGAGGTTTTGAATTTGAACTTCCAGCAGAGGATTTTGAACTGAGAAAGCCCTGTGCTTCCAGTTGGAACAAAACCTCCACTCTGGTCCTGCCTGCCTCCGTCTCTTTCACACGGAACTGAATCTTGTGAAAACACGTGAACCTCAAAGCGAGAAAAGCCTCCTATGTGAACAAGGTTTAAGAAGAACACTGGGCCCCGACAAACAGCAAGCCTACCTACAATCAAATGAGCTCGAAGCACAGTCAACAAGAAACTCTTCTGATATTGCCTCAAACCCCTCTCTACTGTATTTTCCTCTCCTCTTTTCTGTCCGTCTTTGCATGTGTGTATCACGTGCATGCTAGCGTGGGCGCGTCGTATGTCCGTAGGCGTTAACCGTGTTAGAGTTTAAGTTTTAATAAAATGTTATCTTTAAACCTCAGAAAAACTGTGTGAATTGGTTTCTTTGTCTTATAGTTGGAAGGCTGTGAACAAGGATTCACAAAGGGGGAAGCTCAAAACACTGTGTGTTTAAAATTAAACCCTGTTACAATAAGATCAGGTGAAGATAGTAATTGACCCCGAGACACCTTTTGCACCTGGTTGTAACAAAAGCCACAGTTAAATCTGCTTCCACTACCTTCTCAGGTAGTGCATTCCAGATTGTAACCACTTCCTGCATGAACAGGTTTTTCCTCATGTCACCTTTGATTCATTTTCCAATCACTTTAAATCTGTGTCGTCACATTCTCGACCCAATGGGAACATTTCCTCTCTATTCTGTCTGGGGTAGGGTGGCTGCGATGCTGAGGAGGGGCAAGGTCAGACCCGCAGTGGTTTTGTGGAACTCCACAAAAACACAATTTTAAAAATATATATATAATTCTGGCCATTTGCTGATCAGAACGGCAGTGCAGTTGGACAGAGTGTGCACGGCGCAAGCTTCCCCCACGTGCCCCAGAAAATCTCATTCAGGGTCCTAACGTGAGTGAGAGGCTGACCACTTCAGACAGGCGTTTTAACTTCCCCCAGCAGACCTCTTGTGAAAGTTACATCAAGTCAATCGTCAGGATTAATGGAGAGGTGAGGCTATTAATCCTGTTTCTGGGCCTTTACCACCCCTTCTTAACACAATTTTCCAAGCAAGCCCCGAGGAGTCAAGGCCAAGTGTAGTGTTCAAGTGAAGCAGGATTAGAGGCCAGAGGATAATTGAAATATTGGTTCACAGATGTAATTGTGAAGTTATATATTTTTAGTTTTATATTTACATTTTTCACACTTAAATTGTGAACTCAGAAAGGGTAAATAACATGGGTGAGGCAAGCACTGAACAGGAATGATATAAAACCCAATTTTTGCTTTAAATTTTGAAGTGTAGAGAGAATTAGTGCTGAGAGTATTTGAATTTAACAAAAATTAAAATTCATTTGTGCAAGTTAACTGGACAAAAAACTTACCCCAGGGAGAAATGAAAATTGTTGCTACAGATTCTTATGGGATGTTCACATAGTGGGTTGAGGACAGTATGTGTAATTGTAGCAAGACAAATTTATGCAGGCAAAATGCACCCTTCATAAAAACTATGACCGTCAATGTGAAGTGAAGCACAACAGGCCAAGTTAGAGGAATAAGGCTTGGGGGAGGGGGAATTTGTAGGACTGGAGGGGATGACAGCAATAACAAAGGACAAGGCCATGAAGGAATTTCAACGTGAGGATAGGAATTTTAAATTGAAAATTTTGGGATAGCAGGAGTTAGCATAGGGCAATAAGGGATTGGCAAATGGGACTTGGTGTGGGATTGAATACGGGCAGTATAATTGTGGCTGAGCTGTGGCGGAGGATCGATTGGAGTAGCCAAGTCTGGAGGTGATAAAAGGCATGGATGAGGGTTTCAGCAGCACATGGGCTAAAGTAAGCGAGGAGTTGGGTAATGTAACACTGGTGGAAAGAAGATGGTATTTATGATGGACAGGATATGTGGTTGGAATCTTTTAATCCAAAAGTTCATGGTTTTCAAAACTTTAAAAATGAAAACCATCAGAAGAAATACAGTCACCTCACTGCTTCAACACTTTCCATCACTGACTGGAAGGGAGTGGGACTTACAAACAACATATGTTGGCATGTTCTCTGAATGTTCATTAGATTCAGAGGAAAAACCTGCATGAACAGCAGCCAGTCAAGACAATTACAGTGAGAACACAAGAAATAGGAGCAGAAATAGACCATATGACCCATTGAGCCTGATCCGCCATTCAGTACAATCACGGCTAATCCTGGGCTTCAATTCCACTTTCCTGCCCGCTCCCCATATCCCTTGATTCCCTGTGAGACCAAAAATCTATCTATCCCAGCCTTAAATGTATTCAACGATGGAGTATCCACAACCCTCTGAGGCAGAGAATTCCAAAGATTCAGAACCCTTTGAGTGTAGTAATTTTTTCCTCATCTCAGTCCTGAATGATTGGCCCCTTATCCTGAGATTGTGTCTAGATTCTAGATTCCCCAACCAGCGGAAACAATCTCTCAGCTTCTACCCTATCAAGCCCTTTCAGAATCTTGTATGTTTCAATTAGATCGCCTCTCATTCTTCTAAACTCCAGAAAATCCAAGCCCAATTTAATCAGCCTCTCATCATAGGACAACCCCCTCATCCCAGAGACCAATTTAGTAAATCTTAACCTGTCTATATCTTTTTGCAGCCTCTCTCTGTCCTCCCCACAGCTTACCTTTCCACCGAGCTTTGTGTCATCAACAAACATAAATACATTACTCTCTGTTTCTTCATCCAAGTCATTAATATAGGGTGTAAATAGCCGAGGCCCCAGCACTGATCCTTGCGGCACCCCACTATTCACTGCTTGCCAACTTGAAAATGTCCCATGTATGCCCACTCTCTGCTTTCTGTCTGTTAACCAATTCTTTATCCATGCTAATATATTGCCCCCAACACCCTGAGCCCTTATCTTGCCTATTAATCTTTTATGTGACACCTTATCAAATGCCTTTTGGAAATCCATGTATACTACATCTACTGGTTCCCCTTTATCTACTCTACTGGTTACATCCTCAAAAACTCTAATAAATTTGTGAAAACAGGATTTCCCTTTACTAAAACCATGCTGACTTGTTCTAATCATACTATGTTTTTCCAAGTGCATTGTTAAGACTTCTTTAATAATAGTTTCCAGCATCTTCCCAACGACTGATATTCGGCTAACTGGCCTGGAGTTCTCTGTTTTCTCTCTATCTCCTTTCTTGAAAAGCGGTGTAACATTTGAGAAATGGGAGCTAAGGCCGACCCTATATTTCAAATTCCAACAAAACTCATCAAATTCAGTAGGAGGGCTGTCTGTAAATACAGGAGTTTAACACTCTGTTTTGGTGACTCTACAAGTAAGAATAAGAATTTTATGGTTAAATCATTTTTATCAGTTTCTCACGATATAAATATTTTTACTGTTAAAATTTCCCTCAGCTCTAAATTTAAAATAGCGATTCATGCTAACTTCACAAAACTTTCCTCACATTTGATTCTGTTCTTAGGTATGATTTGTTGCTGTTTTATCAATATTACATTTGAGCCAATTAGATGCAAGTATGACAAAGTATTTGAGTGTAAAAAGGTTTGACATTCGAGGTGTGACAGCGTAAAGTAGCATTACAGCTTACATGATGGGCAGTGCATTACTTTGATCGATAGATCGATTAGATACTGTGAAATCCACAATCATCCAAATATAATAAAATTTCCTTTGCCAAAATTAAGTTTTTCTTGGTTTATGTGTTGTAGTCCCTTTATACTGATTAGTATAATTGGGTTATATTAATCATTTTATTTCTGCTACTGTATAGACACCAGAAACATATTCACATGCTTTTTGCATGTCATGAGCAACTAGTCAGCAACTGAGTTAGTGCAGGTTGTTGTTCACCTTTTGTCCTCTTGCAATTCCTGCTTAACAACATGAGAAGTGAGCGTCACTGTGCAAAAAGGTTTTCACTTTTAACACTGTCCACAGGTTTGCTGTATGGCATAGATGCTATCAGCTACTGTGCCGCTTCAGGGCAACCTCCAGATCCAATATGGATCCAACATGGGTCTTTACGGTTTGTCACTCCAAAACCGCAACTAGAACCTTTGTTGTCATTTATCTTGAATCACTCATTGTGAGTTTCAGATTTTGACGGGTGCACTACATCACGCAGTATTCAAGTGTTTGCTTCAGCTCTCCAATTTCACACCTGCAGCCATTTCTCAACAATTTTTGTCATCCCCGTTCTTGGTCAGTTTAGGGTCCACCAGTGTTTTCATTTGAGGACTGTGGTGAAAGAAGTTGTAATGAAGGAACCAGGTTCTCCCCAGAGCATCGGCATTTCCCACCATTTTGTTACTCTGTAGCCTTCCACAGTGGTATTTTGGAATAAAGGATTTTTCGAGGCAAACCAATTTCTGGACTTAAGCCAGTTAGAAAGTAGGCAATGAAGTTTAGAACAACCAAAAAAGTCTGCCTTGTGGGGCAAATAAGTTTTTCATATTATTAAAATTTCATCTATTTGCTCCCAGTTTCATGCATCTGGAGTGGATAGCTGACCTTCCCCAGACACCTACCCATGTTACTTTTGATCCAGCGACTAAGAAAGACCAAGGTGACTCTTTTGTATTTGCGATTTCCCTGTTCCTTGTGGGAAAGATCATAATCTCCCTCTTCCTGCAGAAAAGATTTTTTGTGTGCCTTTTGGTGCCGCACCTAATTTGGGAATATATCATTTGATTGAATCGAAGACGGTGATGATGATGCATTCTTCTATCGCTAATACAGTGCCTAGCCTGCTGCTTATCTTTAATGTTTCTGTATCATATATGATAGTAAGGGTTATTTAAAATTCACTACAACATACTTTTTCCTTTTATCCTACAAGAACTACTTTTTTCTTTCTACCAAATGTAGATTTGGAATCTGAGGACAATCAAGAACCTCTACACAAAAGGCTTTGCTTGTCGACTGAAGATGATGCTAGTCTTGAATCTACAGGTATTGCTGGCCCATTTGCAGCAGTACAGTCAGTTGTTACACTTCCAAGTAAGATCATTACAAATATTTGCTGTAGTTCATCAATGTGAGTTCATTTTGTCATGTATAAATATGACTTCCTGTGATCGTCAAATAATGACTTTAAATTCTTCTGACTGTTGCAATTCAGAATCAGTTTGTGTAAACTGCCTGCTCCATGGTGTTCTGTATTGTACTACGCTGCAAGTCTACAGCATTATATTCAATAACTGTATTTTCAAAACTATAGATCATGCAAAAGCTGATTGTGACAAAGGCAGAAAGTAGAAATGTCAATGGGCACTTTCATTAAAAAGACATATTTTGCAAAGACATATCACCGCAGTATGACCCAACAATTTCTACACCCCCCACCCCCCACATGTTCTAGATTGACCTTGTGAAAATGGATTTTGAGTCCTGCCATTGTGTTACAACAAAAGACCTGCACAATTTTTTTAATGGATTTGCAATGGACATTTTATTCATATAAAAATTTCATTTTATAATATTATTGACATTTCTAAACAGTATTGAATATATCCGAATAGCATCATTGAAGAAATTTGCCCGGATTTTGCAGCCAGTGGCCAATTAACGTCGCTCACTGCTGACTTTGAAGAAAGCCGCCCACAAAGATCTAGCCATCTCTGGCATGGTTTTCACCTTTCCCAATGTTAATTTCATTCCGGTGTCAGCTGTTGAGGTTCTCCGAGTGTCCAGCAACAGTGATGTCATCAAACAGTCTAAGCAACCAATCACATTGGAGAATTCTCACAGACAGAAACTCAGGAAGTAAAAAGCACTGATTATCCTTCACTTTTTAATCATTTTACAGACAGCAAAACAAAGATTGGGAAAGACACGTGGGATTAAGGTAGAAGCTGAAATATCCAACAAACTTTTAAAAAAATGTTTATTATTTTAAAAATCTGGGATTTTTTTTTACCATAATAGAGAAATTTGGCATTCCATAAATTAAAAAAAAGTTTTTCAGGGCCAAAGAGGCTGTTCAATGATTATGACTTAGCACGCCATTAAAAACCAGTTACACCACATCAGTGAAGACTTCACAGCGCACCTTGTGGAGGAGTTGGGAATGACTGACAGCAACTTTTGAATTTCCGCATTTTGACAGTGCATCTGCAGATGCCAGAAGTCGCTGTCAATTTCACAGTTGTAATGTTGACAAACGCTGACTGTTTTCCTCTCATTGCAACTGCAAAATCTGGCCACTGTGTTGCAGCATGCCCAACTCCAAACAAACAGAAATATGATAGGCTAGCAGAATGGGCAGACAAGTGGCAAATGGAATTTAATACAGAGAAGTGTGAGGTGCTGCATTTTGGCAGAAGGGATGGGGGAAAGATCATATAAACTTAATGGCACAGTTCTAAAAAAAATGCGCAGCAGCAGAGGGACCTGGGATGCATTTGCATAGATCTTTGAAGGTGGCAGGACATATTGAGAGAGTGGTCAGCAAAGCATATGGGATCTTAGGTATTGTGTACAAAAGCAGGGAAGTTATGCTGAACCTCTGTAAAGCTCGGGTTAGGCCTCAACTAGAGTATTGTGTCCAGTTTTTGTCACCACACTTTAGGAAGGATTTGAGGGTCCTTGAGAGGGTGCAGAGGAGATTTACCAAAATGGTTCCAGGGATGAGGGATTTTAGTTACAAGGTTAGGTTGGAGAAGCTGGGCTTGTTCTTGTTGGAGCAAAGGAGATTGAGGGGAGATTTGATAGAGGTGTACAAAATTGTGACGGGTTTAGATAAAGGTCGACAAAGAAAAGCTGTTCCCATCAGTGGTACATGGACTAAGGAACAATGATTGAAGGTTTTGGGCAAGAGATGCAGGGGGAATGTAGGGAAGAATATTTTTGCGTAGCGAGTGGTAATGACCTGGAACTCACTGCCTATGAGGGTGGTGGAGGCAGAGACAATCGATGATTTCAAATGGAAATTGGATGGACACTTGAAGGAAATAAACTTGCAGGGCTACGGGGATAGAGCGAGGGAATGGGACTGGCTGGATTGCTCTACGGAGAGCTGGCATGGACTCCATGTATCTAACGACCTCTTTCTCTGTCATAAATGAGTCTATGATGACCTTATCAAACTTCTAAGATCTAAGAATCCCTAGGGTACTTTACTCATAAGTTGAACACCTGTCCTTTATATTGAAAGTGTATCTACTTCCCCACTCTAGCTCCCCGCTTTAATCCCCCCCCCCCCCCAACCTTGCCACGTATTGGTGCTGTTTAAGTAAAGATTTACAATGGTCTTTAGCTATTCCTATAATTACCCTGCAAGGAAAATTCCGCATTACCAACTACCATAAGCGTCCCTGTTGGGACAATAGGAATAAATTAATCTTGGCCTATTGATCTTTAGCTTTCAGAATTTGCTTGTTTTTAAATTCCCTTGATTCTTCTGCTACAATATTCTGGACCTTTTGTGCATATTTTATGTTAACAGTTTCAGACAACGACCAAAGTTTTGAGGTAACCATGACTGGAGAGGCAGCATCCGAGCTGACTCATGCAACTGAAATTGAAGACAGTGAAACTATTACTCAGATACAGGTAAGTGTTCATTCTAAGAAATTACTCCTGTTGTAAACTAATAAGAAAAGAAACTCTGAATTAATTTTAAAATCTCCTAACTGAAACATTTGTTTCCTTCTTATCATGTCACCTACTTTTGCTCCTGTTTCAAAGTTATAAATGATTAACAGTCAGTATGGACTATGGGGCAAAAATTAAACAATTTTTGCCTAAGACTTAGCTAGATATAAGCTGCTTAATTCTATCATTCTACATAAGGTGATTTAAAAACTAGCTAATTTGTCGTGTAATTGTTAACAATTTTTAGTTATTTAGGCTGAAGACAGGCTTCTAATGAAAAGGTGAGCCGTTCAGTTGTCTCCCTCTGTTGACCATGAATAATCCATGGCCTTGGGAGACCAATAAAATGTGGAAAGAGAGGAAGGAGAATTACTTTGAAAAAGGGAACTTCACCCTCCGACAAAAAAAATCTCTGCTGTCTCTCTCCTTTCATTTAATTGCCTGATATTCGGAACACTTTCACTTCTGAGTCATGGGCTCGAGCCCCATTCCAAAGACTTGAACACGCAGCTTAGGCTGACATTTCAGTGGTGCTGTCTTTTGGATGGCAGGTTAAACAGAGGCCCTGTCTGCCCTTTCAGTTGCAAATTAAAGATCCCATAGCACTATTCAATAAAGGGCAATGACGTTATCCTGATATCCTGGCATATATAGATCCCTCAACCAACACAACCTAAAGCAGCTGGTCGTTTATCTCGTTGCTGTCTGCGGGGCCTTGTGCACATATTGGCTGCTGCATTTCCCTACATTACAACAGTGATTTTGCTTTGAAGTGTATTGGGATGTCCTGAGGTCAAGAAAGGCACTATTTAAATTCAGGTTCTTCCTTTGTTTCTTGTTTACATATAGATCTTGCACAATGAAGATCAAATGGAAGGCATTTCTCCCCAAAACAGTGAAGATTTGGATCCTGTTAGTCAAGCCTGGTTTACAACAAAAGAAGATAAGGATACACTACAGAACAAGGGTAGGAACATTGGTGCATCTCCCAAAATAGATTTTACACTTTATGTGATGGTATTTATAGGAAAGAAAATTGTGTTCTGCAAGTATACGCAACTAAACTAATAAAATCATCATGAAAATGAAAAATCTAAAGTTTTGTTCAAAATACTTTCATCCTGTTAAGTCTTGAGGCAAATTATTGTGTGATATACAGTATAATGTAATCGTGGGCTTGTCATCTAAAGTAAAGGACCTTTCATTGACCTGTATGCCATCACTTATGTTTGTTTCTTATCAAAATGTATAATCAGAAATGTGAATTTACCAATATATTTTTTGATTTGGCAAAAAATCAAAACTGATGATTATAACACCACAATGTGCAAAACAAATGTTTAAAAAAATCAACTTGAAAAACATTTTCTAGTGTTTCATTATGAAATCCTGCACCATGTAGAATTGACGGAACAGGCTTAATGGGCTGAATGGCCGACTCCTAAACCTGTGTTTCTTCCTATGACACAGTGGAGGTGACCACACAGATGTAGGAGAAGAAAAATTTGCTGGAGCTGTACTGGCTTGGTTGGAGAGTGGCAGCTGTGACATGGTTGGGAGAGGTAATGTGTAGGGTGAAATTAAGCAAGGAAAAGGGCAGAGAAGTAGAGAAACTTAAACAACAACAACTTATACTTAAATAGCACCTTTAACGTAATACAACATCCCGAGGCACTTTGCATGAGCATATAAAATAAAATATACCAAGCTGTATGATGAGCTATTAGACCAGATGACCAAAGGCTTGGTCAAAGATGTAGGTTTTAAGGAGTGTCTTAAAGGAGGAAAGCAGTGTAGCGAGGTGGAGAGATGTAGGGAGGGAATTCCAGAGCTTAGGGCCTAGGCAACTAAAGCGCAGGCACCAATGGTGGAGCAATTAAAATCGGGGATACTCAAGGCCAGAATTGGAGGAGTACAGATATCTCTGAGGGTTGTGGGGCTGGAGGAGATTACAGAGATAGGGAGGGGGGAGGCCATGGAGTGATTCAAAAACAAGGATGAGAATTTTAAAAGCAAGACGTTGCTTGACCGGGAGCCAGTATAGGTCAGTGAGTACAGGGGTGAGAGGTGAACAAGACTTGATTGTTGAAATTACCACAGATGAGTCATCAGCCAGTCTTAAGACTTAATTAATGCTATGGCTTTACCTTGCTAACATAAGAAAATAAGGATTAGGAGCAGGAGTAGTCATTCAGCCCATTGCCCCTGCTCCGCCAGTCAGCAAGACCATGGCTGATCTTTTACCTCAGCTATACCTTCCTGCACTATCCCCATATCTCATGATTCCCTTAGTAGCCAAAAATCTATCAATCTTGGCCTTGAATATACTCAACGACTGAGCATCCACAGCTGTCTCGGGTAGAGAATTCCAAAGGTTCACAACCCTCTGAGTAAAGAAATTTCTTCTCAGTCCTAAATGGCCGACTACTTATCCTGAGATTGTGACATCTATTTCTAGATTCCCCAGCCAGGGGAAACATCCTGCTAGCATCTACCCTGTCCCTTAAGAATTTTATATGTTTCAATGAGATCACCTCTCATTCTTCTAAACTCTTGTACTTGTACATCACTTCATATATTGGATACCTTCTTTTAACTTTCGCATTTTTAGATTTAGATTTTAGATCTTTAGATTTTAGATTTAGAGATACAGCACTGAAACAGGCCCTTCGGCCCACCGAGTCTGTGCCGACCATTAACCACCCTTTTATACTAATCCTACACTAATCTCATATTCCTATCACATCCTCACCTGTCCCTATATTCCCCTACCACCTACCTATACTAGGGGAAATTTATAATGGCCAATTTACCTATCAACCTGCAAGTCTTTTGGCTGTGGGAGGAAACCGGAGCACCCGGAGGAAACCCACGCAGACACAGGGAGAACTTGCAAACTCCACACAGGCAGTACCCAGAATTGAACCCGGGTTGCTGGAGCTGTGAGGCTGCGGTGCTAACCACTGCGCCACTGTGCCGCCCCAATTTTGAAATTGTAAGTTTTAAGCTTCAGTCTTTGTTCATAGCTCATTCCTTTACTTTTGGGAAATAAATGACAACTTTGAAGCTGTCTGCATAAGATTGTCAGATTTTACAGTCGTTTTATCCTGGGAATTTTGCCATAGAAACTGGATTTAGACCAAACCTATTGCTTTTAAATTTTTACAGTAATAGTTCCAAAGATGGGAGTGCAGTGTTATAAACTGCTGCACCACATAGCCTGTAAGATAATTACATTTTCATTTAACTTTCAAAATTCTTTATGTTCAGGGCACTCAGTTTTTAAGCCATTTGAAGTTCTGTCTGACAGTTTATATAATTGTACAAACTTCTTGAATGTCTTGTTTCCTTGGAATGGACTCCCAGTCATCTCAAAATAAAAGTACAGTGTAGCCACTATTCCCTTATAACCTATAGCTGCTTTTTTTAAAAACCTGATAAATGGCAAGTAACATTCGCACCACATAAGTGCCAGGCAATGGCCATCTCAAACAAGAGAGAATCTAACCATCTCCCCTTGACGTTCAATGGCATTACCTTTGCTGAATCCCCCACTATCAACATCCTGGCGATCACTGTTGACCAGAAACTGAACTGGACCAGCCACATAACTGCTGTGGCTACAAGAGCAGGTCAGAGCTGGGAATTCTGCAGCGAGTAACTCACTTCCTGACTCCTCTATGCCTGTCCACCATCTACAGGGCATAAGTCAAGAGTGTGATGGAGTACTTTGCACTTGCCTGGATGAGTGCCACTCCAACAACACTCAAGAAGCTTGACATCATCCAGAACAAAACAGCCCGTTTGATTGGCACCCCATCCACCATCTTCAACATTCACTCCCTTCACCAGCAATGCACAGTGGCAGCAGTGTGTGCCATCTACAAGATGCATTGCAGGAAATCACCAAAACACCTTCGAAAACACCTTCCAAACCCGCAACCTCTACCATCTAGAAGGACATGGGCAGCAGATGCATGGGAACACTACCACCAGCAACTTCTCCTCCAAGCTGCACACCATCCTGACCTGGAACTGAATTGCCATTTCTTCTCTGTCGCTGGGTCAAAATCCTGGAATTCCCTTCCTAACAGCACTGTGGGTGTACCTACACCCCAAGGACTGCAGCGGTTCAAGAAGGCAGCTCACCAGCACCTTCTCAAGGGCAATTAGGGATGGGCAATATATGCTGGCCTAGCCAGCGTTACCCATATCCCATGAACGAATAAAAAAAGGAACACAAGATGTCAAGATGGAGATGTGTGGGTTAGGCTGTGCAGATCTCCTCATGCCAGCCACGTATGATGTGGGTCTCCAACATTAATGAGTATGTCGATGGAAGCCAATCCTAATGCTCTCGTGCTGGGATTCCAGTCTCCCCGTCCAAAATTGCACGACCGTCCTGGGTGCCCGCCAGTTCCAATGCCTCTTCCTCAGCGGTGGTGAGAGACCACAGATCAGGAACTCCTCTAACCAGTCTGGGCTGTCTCCCTCCTGTTGTGGGTGCTCTTGTCCTGCAAGAGGAAGGATGGAGATAGTAGAGATTGGCAGAGAGATTAATGTGACAGTTCTGCTAGTGTTAACCCCTCATCCCTAACTGGTGGATCTGATATCTGTCATGCTGCAACACACTGTCAGGGCAGTGAGCTATGAAGGTCAGTAGCCTATGGACAAGTTGCAGCCATGCATCTGTCAGGATGAGGTAACACCTGAGCACCTCTGCGAGCGCCGTGGTAGTGCCACCCTCTGCAATTCATGCATTCTCCGCGTAGTCACATGCACTTTCCAAAAATGAAAGTGGTATGGACCCCTCGTCTATGCTGAATGCATGACGTTGTTGGTCCTCTTTTGGCACTGGACTCAGTTCTGGTGGGTGACCCTACGGCTACTGACGACCTCTGCGATCTCCACCCAGGCTTGCTAGGTCAGGCGGGTAGACTACTTCTTCCCATCTCTACGGAAGAGAACCTCCCACCTTTCCCTTGCAGCCTGGAGGAGAAACTGCAGGTATCACTGAACCGTGGGGCCATCCTGTGTCTTGCCTCGGGAATCCTTTGATGTCCTTCTTGGGTTTGGTGGTTCCATGAATAAGCTCAGCAACGTTTTCAGCAGTCAAATGAAAGCTACCAGCGACTCCAAGGCAGGAGTGAATGCAGGGCTGGCAGGCTTTTAAATATGGCACTAGCACCTGTTCTGGAGTCATTTGACGCCGTCGTTGGTGACTCGTGCCCCGCCCCCACCACACGATGGGGGGAACCCGCGCCTCCACTATGCAAAATGGCTGCCTGTGGCATGATCACGATGGGTTGGCCGCCCACGTGATGTACGGAATGGCGTCCATTTCTGTGCCACTCATTAAATTCAGCCCTTACAGTGGTTGATCGTATAACGATGGTTTATTCCAATAATTACTACTTTCGCTGTATTTATTTCAAAGCAACTATTCTCCAAATCACGTTTCAGGTCTATCTGTGTCTTGTACTATTATGTAGGCATAAGAGCCTGCCAGTGGCCTGCTTTCGGGCATTTCCCAGTGCTACTCTTGATCACCTTACTGGGAGATATCAAGAACAGCCTGCTGTGTTGTTTTTTTTTTGCTTACTTTGCTCCTTGGCAGCTAGCCCTTCTTTTGTGCTTCTCCTGGTTGCATTGCCAAGCCTGGAAATTGGAAGTGAAAAATTGCTGAAACTATGACCGGTTACCCAACTGTACTCATTGTATAAGTATTTTAACAATTTTAAAAATATACAAACTTTTATTAAACAGGCCACAAGTGGAAGCAGGGGATGTGGTCAAAGGAGGAAATAGACATTTTAATGAGCAACATTGAAAACTATCTACAGGTGAGGAGTAATAAAAAAGAATGATAATATTATTACCTGAGGCCATTGCTTATATCTCTTTTGCTCTTGATGTCTCTCGGCCCTTTCTCTTCTATTGCCTTCCTTTCCTGTCACCCAGTCATCCCACCTTTCACTTCTCAGCTCTCGAATACTTTGCCACCTACTACCAAATCCCTATCCCAACCTATCACTACTCCTCTGACTTACAACTCTTTGCCAACAACCCAGGATTGAATCCCCTGTGAATAAATCCACAGTTACTTTCTGTGTCTTACTTGGTGTTCTCCAAAAGGCCTGTCGAGGCACCCATCTTTACAAGCAGCGGTGTGGTTTTTTACCATCTTATCACACCATGAACTCTTCCCCCAACTCCTCTGTTATCATCTCCTCCTTCAAGCACCTAATCCTGTTCCTCTCACCAAGATATCCCCATTCGTTTTTTCCCTCAGCCTCTGCATTGAAGCACTCCTCATCCTCATTGATTTCAATCACTATCTCGGCTCACCTTTGCTCCACTGATTTCACTGCCCTCCTGTCTTCTTAAAACCTCTTCCTTCATATAAACTCTCCTATCCATTCTCACAGGAACCCCTTGACTTAGCTATCTCATGTAGCCTCTCTACTCCCATGATATTAAATCCATTGTTTTCGACCACTGCCACAGACGTTGTACCCTTGGCACTAATTCCATTCTCCTCCCAGCTATTGTCCCAGTTTGAACCAAACTGTTCACGACCTCAAGAGTCCTATTTGATCCCCACTTGAGTTTCTGACCCCATATCTTCATCACAAAGATCCCCTACTTCCAACTCTTTAATTGCTCAGCTGTGCCCTTGCCTCAGCCCATCTGCGATTGAAATACTAATTTGTACCTTTTGTTATTGCCCTCTCAACTGTTTGAATGTTCCCCTGGCTGGTCTTTGATGCTCCACCCTCTACACACTTCAGCTCATTCAAAACTCTGCTGCCTGTAACCTTTTCTTCACTCCGTTCAAAGGTTTGAAAATGTACAAAATTTTGAAGGGCATGGATAGAGTGGAGGTGAAGGGCCTATTCACTTTAGCAGAAAGGTCAGTGAAGAGGGGGCATAGATTTAAAGTGATTGGCAGAAAAATTAGAGGGGAGTTGAGGAAAAACTTTTCAACCAGAGGGTGGTGGGGGTCTGGAACTCATTGCCTGAAAGAGTAGTTGAGCCAAAAACCCTCAATTCGTTCAAAAGGAGTCAGAATCTGCAGGGCTACGGGACCAAATGTTGGAAGGTGGGATTAGAATGGGTGGATCGTTTTCCGGCTGGCACAGACACGATGGGCCAAGTGGCCTCTTTTCTGTGCCTTAAACTTTCTATGATTCTAGGTCCCATTTGCCAATCACCCCTGTGTTACATGAGTTCCCAGTTTTCCAACGTTTCAATTTAAAATTCTCATCCTTGTGTTTAATTTCTTTAATGGCCTCATCCCTCCCTATCTCTCTGACCTTCCCACTCCTGTTGGATCCCCAGAACTCTGATCCTTTGAGTTTAGACTCTTGTACATAACACCTCCCCGGCCCGCACCATTAGAGCAGCCTTCAGCCATCTAGGCCTACACTCTTGAACTCGCTCCTGCACCTCCCTGTTCGCCCTGAAGATCCTCCATACATTAAAGGCACTATATAAATGTAATTTGTTATGTAAAGGAAGAATGTCAAAATATTTACGATCTGAATTTTTATGGCAGTTGGAGCTTCTGAACAATGCAACATGTTAGTGTCCCAAAGTCAATGTTTCTCCCTGATTTCTTGGTTTTGCTGTAGATTCATGGACTAAGTGATGCCACGGAAGTCATATTTGAAATGTCAAAAGATGAAAGAAAAGATTTCTACCGGACGATAGCAAGGGGTCTGAACCGGCCATTGTTTGCAGTTTATAGACGGGTGCTTCGGATGTATGACAATAGAAACCATGTTGGAAAGTACGAACAATTTGTATTTTATACTTTGATGTAATTTTTAAAATGTAAAGTTATTTTGATTGTTTGGTTTTCTTAACTATTCTGAACTGTTCTTGTTATCAGGTATACGCCACAAGAAATTGAGAAGCTTAAAGAGTAAGTATTGTGTTCTGCTTTGTTATTGTAAAGCTGTTTTAAATTTTCATCCCCATTTCATCCTCTCTATTCCCAGCTTCTCCTTTCGGACTATAGCCTTCTGTGGCTTCTGCTGATTTTATTATCTTGTCAGCTGGCATGGTATAGTGTGATCTTTCTAATTTTTCCACCTGGCTGCAATTCTGTCAGCCAAATAAGTACCTTGTCTCCGCTTGTTTTTGTGTCTGATGGTTAGGCTGAGAACAGTGTCTGGGAGAAGTAGAAGTTCAGATGTTTAGTTGAGTGGACAGGTTGGGCTGGATTTTGTTGTCTCACTGCCAAGAACAGTGGTGCATGCTGAAAATGGCAGCCGCGCCACTGCGATTCTGCAGCTGGCAGCCACTTAGCATATTCACAGCATCCGACCCGCCCCCCCAATCATGTGGCGGGGGCGGCATTGGTACAGGCAGGTGCTAGCGCCATTTTTAAAAGGCTGCCAGCCCTGCAGACAGGTCAACGAAATGCAGAGTTGATCCCTCCCCCATCGCTTCCCTCTACAAATACTGCAGAGTTCACCCTTCCCTATACAAATACTGCAGAGTTGACCCCTTCCCTATACAAATGCTGCAGAGTTTAACCCTTCCCCCCCCCCTCCCTATACAAATACCGTAGAGTTGATTCCTTCCCCCCCTTCCCCATACAAATACTACAAAATTGACCCCTTCCCTCCCACTTCCCTATACAAATATTGCAGAGTTAACCCCTTCCCCTGCTACCCTACACAAATACTGCAGCGATGACCCCTTCCCTATACAAAGACTGCAGAATTGACCCCTTAGCCCCCCCCTTCCCTATATAAATACTGCAGAGTTGACCTCGTCCCCATACAAATGCTGCAGAGTCGACCCCTTCCCCCTTTTCCCTCCTTCCTGATACAAATACTGCAGAGTTGACCCCTTCCCCCCCCTTCCCTATATAAATACTGCAGAGTTGACCTCATCCCCATACAAATACTGCAGAGTCGACCCCTTCCCCCTCTTCCCTCCTTTCCGATACAAATACTGCAGAGTTGACCCCTGTTCCCCTTCCCTATACAAATATTGCAGAGTTGACCCCTTCCTCCCCTTCCCTATATAAATACTGCAGAGTTGACCCCTTTATTTTTTTCAATTCATGGGATGTGGGCGTCGCTGGCCAGGCCAGCATTTATTGCCCACCCCTAATCGCCCTTGAGAAGGTGGTGGTGAGCTGCCTTCTTGAACCGCTGCAGCCCATCTGGTGCAGGTACACTCGCAGTGCTGTTAGGGAGGGAGTTCCAGGATTTTGTCCCAGCGACAGTGAAGTAACGGCGATATAGTTCCAAGTCAGGGTAATGTGTGATTTGGAGGGGAACTTGCAAGTGGTGGTGTTCCCATGTATTTACTGCCCTTGTCCTTCTAGTTGGTCGAGGTCGTAGGTTTGGAAGGCGCTGTCTAAGGAGCCTTGGTGCGTTGCTGAAGTGTATCTTGTAGATGGTACACACTGCTGACACTGTGTGTCAGTGGTGAACGGAGTGACTGTTTGTGAACGGGGTGCCAATCAAGTGGGCTGCTTTGTCCTGGATGGTGTTGAGCTTCTTGAGTGTTGTTGGAGCTGCACCCATCCAAGCAAGTGGAGAGTATTCCATCACACTCCTGACTTGTGCCTTGTAAATGGTGGACAGGCTTTGGGGAGTCAGGAGGTGAGTTACTTGCCGCAGGACCCCCAGCCTCTGACCTGCTCTTGTAACCACGGTATTTATATGGCTACTCTAGTTCAGTTTCTGGTCAATGGTAATCCCTAGCATGCTGATAGTGAGGGATTCAGCAATCGTAATGCCATTGAATGTCGTGGGAAGATGGTTAGATTCTCTTTTGTTGGAGATGGTCATTGCCTGGCACATGTGGTGCGAATGTTCCTTGCCACTTATCAGCGCATGCCTGGATATTGTCCAGGTCTTGCTGCATTTTTACGCGGACTGCATTAGTATCTGAGGAGTCGCGAATGGTGCTGAACATTGTGCAATCATCAACGAACATCCCCACTTCTGACCTTATGATTGAAGGAAGGTCATTGCTAAAGCAGCTGAAGATGGTTGGGCCTAGGACACTACCCTGAGGAACTCCTGCAATGATGCCCTGGAGCTGAGATAATTGAGCTCCAACAAGCACAACCATCTTCCTTTGCAGTAGATATGATTCCAACCAGCGGAGAGTTTTCCCCCTGATTCCCATTGACTCCAGTTTTGCTAGGGCTCCTTGATGCCATTGTCGGTCAGATGCTGCCTTGATGTCAAGGGCAATCACTCTCACCTCACCTCTTGAGTTCAGCTCTTTTATCCATGTTTGAACCAAGGCTGTAATGAGGTCAGGAGCTGGTGGAACCCAAACTGAGCATCACTGAGCAGGTTATTGCTAAGCAAGTGCCACTGGCCACCTTCCATCAGTTTACTGATGATTGAGAGTAGACTGATGGGGCGGTAATTGGCCAGGTTGGACTTGTCTTGCTTTTTGTGTACAGGACATACTTGGGCAAATTTCCACATTGCTGGGTAGATGCCGGTGTTGTAGCTGTACTGGTACAGGTTGGCTAGGGGCGCGGCAACTTCTGGAGCACAGGTCTTCATTACTATTGCTGGAATATTGTCAGGACCCATAACCTTTGCAGTATCCAGTGCCTTCACTCGTTTCTCGATATCACGCGGAGTGAATCAAATTGTCTGAAGTCTGGCATCTGTGATGCGGGGGACTTCAGGAGGGGGCCGAGATGGATCATCTACCTGGCACTTCTGGCTGAAGATTGTTGCAAATGCTTCAGCCTTATCTTTTGCACTGATGTGCTGGGATCCCCCATCATTGATGATGGCGATATTTGTGGAGCCAGCTCCTCCAGTTAGTTGTTTAATTGTCCACCACCATTCACGACTGGATGGCAGGACAGCAGAGCTTAAATCTGATCCGTTGGTTATGGGATCCCTTAGCTCTGCCTATCGCAGGCTGCTTACGCAGTTTGCACACAAATAGTCCTGTGTCGTAGCTTCACCAGGTTGACACCTCATTTTGACATCCTGGCATGCCCTCCTGCACTCTTCATTGAACCAGTGTTGGTCTCCTGGCTTGATAGTAACAGTAGAGTGGGGAATGTGCCAGGCCATGAGGTTACTGATTGTGGTTGAGTACAATTCTGCTGCTGCTGATGGCCCACAGCGCCTCATGGACGCCCAGTTTTGCATTGTTAGATCTGTTCGAAATCTATCCCATTTAGCATGGTGGTAGTGCCACACAACACGATGGAGGGTATCCTCAATTTGAAGGCGGAACTTCGTCTCCACAAGGACTGTGCAGTGGTCACTCCTACCAATACTGTCATGGACAGATGCATCTTCCCTATACAAATGCTGCAGAATTGACCCCTTTTCCCCCACTTCCCTAAACAAATACTGCAGAGCTGACCCCTGCTCCCCACATCCCGATACAAATACTGTAGAGTTGACCCTGTTCCCCTCCTTCCCTACACAAATACTGCAGAGTTGATCCCTTGCCCCCTCTTCCGTATACAAATACTGCAGAGTTTAACCCTTCCCCTTTTCCCTGTACAAATACTGCAGAGTTGACCCCTTCCCGCCCACTTCCCTATACAAATAATGCAGGGATGATCCCTTCCCCCCTATATAAATACTGCAGAGTTGACCCCTTCCCGATACAAATATTGCAGAGTCGACCCCTTCCCCATTCCCGATACAAATACTGCAGAGTTGACCCCTTCCCCCCTTCCCTGCACAATACAGCAAAGCTGATCCCTTCCCCCCCCCCCCCCCCCCGCCCCCGCTTGCCTATACAAATACTGCAGAGTTGAAACCTTCCCCCTTTCCCTGTACAATACTGCAGAGTTAACCCCTTCCCTGTACAAATACTGCAGAGTTGACCCTTCCCTGTACAAATACTGCAGAGTTGACCCTTCCCTCCCTCCCCTTCCCTGTACAAATACTGCAGTGTTGACCCCTTCCCCCCCTTCCCTGTACAAATACTGCAGAGTTGATCCCTTCCCCCCTTCCCTGTACAAATACTGCAGAGTTGACCCTTCCCCCCCTTCCCTGTACAAATACTGCAGTGTTGACCCCTTCCCCCCTTCCCTGTACAAATACTGCAGAGTTGATCCCTTCCCTCCTTCATTGTACAAATACTGCAGAGTTGACCCCTTCCCTCTTTCCCTGTACAAATGCTGCAGAGTTGACCCCTTCCTCCCCCACTTCCCCATACAAATACTGCAGAGTTAGCGCCTTCCTCCCTTCCCTCCTTCCCTATACAAATTCTGCAGAGTTGACCCCATTCTCCACTTTTCCTGTACAAATGTTGCAGAGTCGACCCCTTCCTGATACAAATACGGCAGAGTTGACCCCTTCCTCCCTTCCCTCCTTCCCTATACAAATACTGCAGAGTTAACCCTTCCCCCCCCCACTTGTCTATGCAAATACTGCAGAGTTGACCTCTTCCCCCCCTTCCTTGTACAAATACTGCAGAGTTGACCCTTTCGCCCCCCCCCCCACTTGTCTATGCAAATACTGCAGAGTTGATCCCTTCCCCCCCCCACTTGTCTATGCAAATACTGCAGAGTTGACCTCTTTTCCACCCCCCCCTTCCCGATACAAATTCTGCAGAGTTGACCCCTTCCCTGTACAAATATTGCAGAGTTGACCTCTTCCCCCCCCCTTCCCTATACAAATTCTGCAGAGTTGACCCCTTCCCCCCTTTCCCTGCACAAATACTGCAGAGTTGACCTCTTCCCCCCCCTTCTCTATACAAATTCTGCAGAGTTGACCCCTTCCCCCTCCCTTCCCTGTGCAAATATTGCAGTTGACCTCTTCCCCCCCCCCCTTCCCTATACAAATTCTGCAGAGTTGACCCCTTCCCCCATTCCCTGTACAAATACTGCAGTTGACCCTCCCCCCCCCCCAACATGTCTATGCAAATACTGCAGAGTTGATCCCTTCCCCCCTTTCCCTGCAGAAATACTGCAGAGTTGACCTCTTTTCCCCCCCCCATACAAATTCTGCAGAGTTGACCCCTTCCCCCCTTTCCCGATACAAATACTGCAGTGTTGACCCCTTCCCCCCTTCCCTGTACAAATACTGCAGAGTTGATCCCTTCCCTCCTTCATTGTACAAATACTGCAGAGTTGACCCCTTCCCTCTTTCCCTGTACAAATGCTGCAGAGTTGACCCCTTCCTCCCCCACTTCCCCATACAAATACTGCAGTTAGCGCCTTCCTCCCTTCCCTCCTTCCCTATACAAATTCTGCAGAGTTGACCCCATTCTCCACTTTTCCTGTACAAATGTTGCAGAGTCGACCCCTTCCTGATACAAATACTGCAGAGTTGACCCCTTCCTCCCTTCCCTCCTTCCCTATACAAATACTGCAGAGTTAACCCTTCCCCCCCCCCCCCACTTGTCTATGCAAATACTGCAGAGTTGACCTCTTCCCCCCCTTCCTTGTACAAATACTGCAGAGTTGACCCTTTCGCCCCCCCCCCACTTGTCTATGCAAATACTGCAGAGTTGATCCCTTCCCCCCCCCACTTGTCTATGCAAATACTGCAGAGTTGACCTCTTTTCCACCCCCCCCTTCCCTATACAAATTCTGCAGAGTTGACCCCTTCCCTGTACAAATATTGCAGAGTTGACCTCTTCCCCCCCCCCTTCCCTATACAAATTCTGCAGAGTTGACCCCTTCCCCCCTTTCCCTGCACAAATACTGCAGAGTTGACCTCTTCCCCCCCCTTCTCTATACAAATTCTGCAGAGTTGACCCCTTCCCCCTCCCTTCCCTGTGCAAATATTGCAGTTGACCTCTTCCCCCCCCCCTTCCCTATACAAATTCTGCAGAGTTGACCCCTTCCCCCATTCCCTGTACAAATACTGCAGTTGACCCTCCCCCCCCCCCAACATGTCTATGCAAATACTGCAGAGTTGATCCCTTCCCCCCTTTCCCTGCAGAAATACTGCAGAGTTGACCTCTTTTCCCCCCCCCATACAAATTCTGCAGAGTTGACCCCTTCCCCCCTTTCCCGATACAAATTCAGCAGAGTTGACCCCTTCCCCCCTTTCCCGATACAAATTCTGCAGAGTTAGCGCCTTCCACTCTTCCCTATACAAATTCTGCAGAGTTGACCCCATTCCCCACTTTTCCTGTACAAATGTTGCAGAGTCGACCCCTTCCTGATACAAATACTGCAGAGTTAACCCTTCCCCCCCCCCCACTTGTCTATGCAAATACTGCAGAGTTGACCCTTTCGCCCCCCCCCACTTTTCTATGCAAATACTGCAGAGTTGATCCCTTCCCCCCTTTCCCTGCACAAATACTGCAGAGTTGACCTCTTTCCCCCCCCCCCCACTTCCCTATACAAATTCTGCAGAGTTGACCCCTTACCCCCTTTCCCTGCACAAATACTGCAGAGTTGACCCCTTCCTCCCTTCCCTCCTTCCCTATACAAATACTGCAGAGTTAACCCTTCCCCCCCCCCCACTTGTCTATGCAAATACTGCAGAGTTGACCCTTTCGCCCCCCCCCACTTTTCTATGCAAATACTGCAGAGTTGATCCCTTCCCCCCTTTCCCTGCACAAATACTGCAGAGTTGACCTCTTTCCCCCCCCCCCACTTCCCTATACAAATTCTGCAGAGTTGACCCCTTACCCCCTTTCCCTGCACAAATACTGCAGAGTTGACCCCTTCCTCCCTTCCCTCCTTCCCTATACAAATACTGCAGAGTTAACCCTTCCCCCCCCCACACTTGTCTATGCAAATACTGCAGAGTTGACCTCTTTCCCCCCCCCCTTCCTTGTACAAATACTGCAGAGTTGACCCTTTCACCCCCCCCCCACTTGTCTATGCAAATACTGCAGAGTTGATCCCTTCCCCCCTTTCCCTGCACAAATACTGCAGAGTTGACCTCTTCCCCCCCCCCCCCCACTTCCCTATACAAATTCTGCAGAGTTGACCCCTTCCCTGTACAAATATTGCAGAGTTGACCTCTTCCCCCCCCCTTCCCTATACAAATTCTGCAGAGTTGACCCCTTACCCCCTTTCCCTGCACAAATACTGCAGAGTTGACGTCTTCCCCCCCCTTCCCGATACAAATACTGCAGAGTTGACTCCTTCCTCCCTTCCCTCCTTCCCTATACAAATACTGCAGAGTTAACCCTTCCCCCCCCCACTTGTCTATGCAAATACTGCAGAGTTGACCTCTTTCCCCCCCCATTCCTTGTACAAATACTGCAGAGTTGACCCTTTCGCCCCCCCCCCCCACTTGTCTATGCAAATACTGCAGAGTTGACCCTTCCCCCCCCCCTTCCCTGTACAAATACTGCAGTGTTGACCCCTTCCCCCCTTCCCTGTACAAATACTGCAGAGTTGATCCCTTCCCTCCTTCATTGTACAAATACTGCAGAGTTGACCCCTTCCCTCTTTCCCTGTACAAATGCTGCAGAGTTGACCCCTTCCTCCCCCACTTCCCCATACAAATACTGCAGAGTTAGCGCCTTCCTCCCTTCCCTCCTTCCCTATACAAATTCTGCAGAGTTGACCCCATTCCCCACTTTTCCTGTACAAATGTTGCAGAGTCGACCCCTTCCTGATACAAATACTGCAGAGTTGACCCCTTCCTCCCTTCCCTCCTTCCCTATACAAATACTGCAGAGTTAACCCTTCCCCCCCCCCCACTTGTCTATGCAAATACTGCAGAGTTGACCTCTTCCCCCCCTTCCTTGTACAAATACTGCAGAGTTGACCCTTTCGCCCCCCCCCCACTTGTCTATGCAAATACTGCAGAGTTGACCCCTTCCCCCCCCACTTGTCTATGCAAATACTGCAGAGTTGACCTCTTTTCCACCCCCCCTTCCCTATACAAATTCTGCAGAGTTGACCCCTTCCCTGTACAAATATTGCAGAGTTGACCTCTTCCCCCCCCCCCTTCCCTATACAAATACTGCAGAGTTGACCCCTTCCCCCCTTTCCCTGCACAAATACTGCAGAGTTGACCTCTTCCCCCCCCTTCTCTATACAAATACTGCAGAGTTGACCCCTTCCCCCCTTTCCCTGCACAAATACTGCAGAGTTGACGTCTTGCCCCCCCTTCCCTGCACAAATACTGCAGAGTTGACCTCTTCCCCCCCCTTCCCTATACAAATTCTGCAGAGTTGACCCCTTCCCCCATTCCCTGTACAAATACTACAGAGTTGACCCTCCCCCCCCCCCAACATGTCTATGCAAATACTGCAGAGTTGATCCCTTTCCCCCTTTCCCTGCAGAAATACTGCAGAGTTGACCTCTTTCCCCCCCATACAAATTCTGCAGAGTTGACCCCTTCCCCCCTTTCCCGATACAAATTCTGCAGAGTTGACCCCTTCCCTGTACAAATACTGCAGAGTTGACCTCTTCTCCCCCCCCTTCCCTGTACAATTACTGCAGAGTTGACCCCTTCCCCCCTCCCCCCCCCCCCCGACTTTCCTATACAAATACTGCAGAGCTCACCCCTTCCCCACCTCGGTGGCATCACCTTTCCCTGGACAGGAAAGTGAAGGAACGTGAGTGCCACACGTGCTGAAGATTGGGAACTGAAGGCAAGATTGCTGCAGGTTACATCTAAATTAAAGCAAACATCTAATTAGCGTATGGAACGCAGGTTCCCATTGCAGAGGGAGTGCTACGGAGCTTCCCCGCCGCTAGGAAGATCGGGCCCAACAATCCCAGCGCGGGTTCTGTGGCGGCCGCTGCCACTTCATTGCTCCGGGCCCCCCCACCACCACCACCATGGAACCTGATGTCCAGCTGGGAACAAAATCCAGCCCATCGTGCTGAACAAAAACAGCTAGCAGTATCTGTGTTGGAAATGAAACAACTCTGGCTTTGTGTTTTGACTTTGGACAATATGGTGAAGGTTATTAAGGTTATTGATGACTTTAGATGAGATGAAAATAAAAACTTTAACTGACATTAAAACATTGTATTTTGATAGTCTGTTAAGTTTCTGATTTTGTAATTAAGTATTGGTTTCTTGTTTATTTGTAATTATTTTATACTTCAGTGTGTTTTAGGGAATTTTTATAATGTTACTATAAACAAAATGGTACTGTTTTCACACCTTGAGCTGTAATTGTATCATTAATTGCAATTCACTTTATTAAGATAATCACCTAGATTCCTCACTACCTTTAGATCAAATAGGAAAGTAATAGTTCATAGTTTAAAATATCAAAAATTAGGAAATTATGAAGGTATGAGGAGCAAATTGGCTGAGGTGGTTGGGAAAATACATTAAAAGGTATGACAGTAAATAGGCAATGGGTAGTCTTTAAAGAAATATTACATAGTTTACAGCAACTATACATTCCTTGAAGGCGCAAAAACCCCAAACATAAACACAATCAACCATGGATAACAAAGGAAGTCAAGGATTGTATAATATTAAAAGAAAAGGCCTATAAAGTTGCCAGAAATAGCAGTAAACCTGAGGATTGGGAGGATTTTAGAATACAGAAAAGGCGAACAAAGAAACTGATAAAGAAAGGGAGAATAGAATATGAATGTAAGTTAGCAAAAAATATAAAAACAGACTGTAAAAGCTTCTGTAGGTATGTAAAAAGGAAACGTTTGGCTTAGACAAATGTGGGTCCATTACAGGTAGCGTCAGGAGAATTTATAATGAGGAATAGAGAAATCGCAGCGAAGCTACATGAATACTTTGTGTCTGTCTTCACTGAGGAAGATACAAGAAATCTCCCAGAATTAGAGGTCCGAGGGATTAGGGGGAATGAGGAATTGAAGGAAATTAGTATTCGTAAGAAGGTTGTATTGGAGAAATTAATGGGGGCTGAAGGTTGATAAGTCCCCAAGACCTGATATTCTACATCCCAGAGTTTTGAAAGAGGTAGCTATGGAGAAAATGGATGCATTGGTGATCATCTTCCAAAATTATATAGATTCTGGAGCGGTTCCTGCAGATTGGAAGGTCGCAAATGTCACCCCACTATTTAAGAAGGGAGGGAGAGAGAAAACAGGAAATTACCGACCTGTTAGCCTTACATCAGTTGTTGGGAAAATGCTAGAATCTATTCTAAAGGATGTGATAAATGGACCCTTGGATAATAATGATCTGATTGGGCATAGTCAGCATGGATTTATGAATGGGAAATCATGTTTGACGAACCTTTTGGAGTTTTTTGAGGATGTTACTAGCAGAATTGATAAAGGGGAGTTGGTGAATGTGGTCTACTTGGATTTTCAAAAGGCCTTTGATAAAGTTCTCCACAGGAGGTTGGTTAGCAAAATTAAAGCACATGGGATAGGAGGTAATATACTGACATGAATTAAGGATTGGTTAACAGGCAGAAAACAGAGAGTAGGAATAAACGGGTCATTCCTGCATTAGCAGGCTGTGACTAGTGGGGTACAGCAGGGATCAGTGCTTGGGCCCCAGCTGTTCACAATATATATCAACGATTTGGATGTGGGGACGTAGTATTTCCAAGTTCGCGGATGACACAAAACTAGGTGGGAATGTGTGTTGTGAGGAAGATGCAAAGCAGCTTCAAGGGGATTTGGACAGACTTAGTGAGTGGGCAAGGATGTGGCACATGGAATATAATGTGGAAAAATGTGAGGTTATTCACTTTGGTAGGAGGAATAGATGTGCAGAGTATTTCTTAAATGGTAAGAGATTAGAAAGTGTAGATGTACAAAGGGACCTGGGTGTCCTTGTCATTAAGTCACTGAAAGCTAACATGCAGGTGCAGCAAGCAATTAAGAAGGCTAATGATATGTTAGCTTTCATCGAAAGAGGATTTGAGTGCAGGAGTAGTGAAGTCTTGCTTCAATTGTATAGAACCTTGGTTAGACCATTCCTGGAGTACTGTGTGCAGTTTTGGTCCCCTTACTTTAGGAAGGATATTATTGCCATAGAGGGAGTGCAACAAAGGTTCACCAGACTTGTTCCCGGGATGGCGGGACTGTCCTGTGAAGAGAGATTGGGGAAACTGGGCCTGTATTCTCTAGAGTTTTGAAGAATGAGAGGTGATCTCATTGAAACCTACAATATACTTAAAGGGATTGACAGGTAGATGCAGCTAAGATGTTTCCCTGATTGGGGAGTCTAGAACCAGGGACACAATTTCAAAATAAGGGGGAAGCCACTTAGGACAGAGATGAAGAGAAATTTCTTTACTCAGAAGGTTGTGAATCATTGAGTATGTTTAAAGCAGAGATTGACAGATTTCTAAATAAAGTGACATAAGGAGATATGAGGATAGTGTGGGAAAAAGGCATTGAAATGGATAATCAGCCATGATCGTATTGAATGGCGGAACAGGCTCGATGGGCTGAATGGCCTACTCCTGCTCTTATGTTCATACATCTTGTGATTCTCAAAAAGCTGCTATTGAAATGTTAATAATGATTTATTGAAGAGTTTTACAGCAAGTTGCTTCATGTTACCTGTAAAGTGAAGATATATTTAAAATGTGTTTTGTCTAATATTTAGGTTACGATCTAAGCATGGTAATGACTGGGCAACGATAGGGGCAGCTCTGGGAAGGAGTGCTTCCTCAGTGAAAGACCGATGCAGACTGATGAAGGACACATGCAACACTGGTAAAATTATATTCTACACCTGGTAACCTAACCAAAATGAAATTCAAGGTTATACTGTCCTTTTGTACACCACTTTGGCTTTAAACAAGCAGTGATATACATTTCATATTATTTTAAATTCCACTGTGTAAATCATTTTGTATTTTACACTTGTCATGTCAGTAAAGCTCCTTTATCATACTGGTGCCAAAATCATGCCCTATGTCAAGAGACAAAACATACATGATGAAAAGACTTGCACCCAACTGTTTGCTATCTTCAGCTCTGTAGATAGAGCTGGTTACTCTAGTGAGTTGGATAAATTGGAACCACAGTGCACTTGCAAAAGATTTTTGGAGTTCCATCTATTTATAATTTAATAACACAACTTAGTTTATGCACTCCTCATTTCAATCATTTCTAAATTACAGTCAGTTTTCCCTCTCCCTCTCTCTCTCACTTCGGCCTCCTTATCTCGAGAGACAATGGGTAAGCGCCTGGAGGTGGTCAGTGGTGTGTGCAGCGCCTGGAGTGAAATTAAATTTTAATCCACTAGTTTGAGACTGTTTTATGCAGTATTATTAAAACATTAAAAAATTTAAAGTATATATGAAAAAATTGGAGCAAAAATATTAAGATTTTAAGTGCAATATACTGCAATGTACTGAAATTAGGTTTAAAGATGAGTTATTAAGAGTTTTGGAGAGTTTAAAAGAAAGCCTGCTGGTGTACTTGTGATTTTGCTATTTTCAGTCTATGGGTTAAAAAATTGGCACCCACACAGTTCACCAATCAGTCATGAGTAGAGGCAATTAGATAGCTTAATTAGGGGTGGAAATACAAGGTAAATTCTGAGGTAAATTACTATAGAATGTTGTGTCACAGAATGAGGGAAGGTAGTGTTCCTGGTTAGGTGCAAGGAGCCAGTGTGAAGAAGCACATCTTTTTTGAGATTGACGCTCCCCAAAGTATTTGGTGGCAGTACCAGTTAACCCCACACCCAGACATGGTTTATAGAACCATAGAAAGGTTACAGCACAGGAGGCCATTCAGCCCATCGTGTCTGCGGCGGTGGCTACAAAAAAATGAACCACCCAATCTAATCCCATCTTCCAGCACCTGGTCTGTAGCCTTGCAGGTTTCAGCACTTTAGGTACAGGTCCGGGTACCTTTATGTGTGGGATTTTTGCAATGCATAACCAAAGAGATCTAGGGACATCAAAATCCAGCAGGCTGTGGCATTCCCTTCCTAATCTCTCCACCTCTATCCCTCTCCCCTCCTTTAAGATGCTTGCTAAAACCTACCTCTCTCACCAAGCTTTTCATCATCTGCCCTGATATCTCTTTATGTGGCTCGGTTTTAAATTTTGTTTGATAACGCTCCTGTGAAGTGCCTTGGGAAGCTTTACTATGTTAAAGGGGTTATCTAAATACAAGTTGTTGCTGTTGTTGTCATTGAAACCTTGCAGCCAACCAGCATACTTATGCCTTCCAAAAGGGTATCTGTCAGGAAGAGCGTTGTTTTAAGTGTCACATGACTCAAGCAAATGTGAGAATCAAGGTACTGAACCATGCCAACTCAAGCTGATAACAGTCACAAGCTACACATAGAGACAATAATTGCACAATGCTTGATTTGATGTCATTGTGGCATGCCTTGGAAGGCATCTAGAATTAGTTCATGGTTAGCCAGTCTTCCCCACTGTACCCTGGTACCCATTCTTATTCCTCATTGACATTTTTACCATCTTACACAGTCATAGTATTGTTATCCTGATTATGGACCTGCCTGCTGAGGCTCCATTTTAGGGCAAAATTATGGTGCATGCAGTAATTAACAATTATTTTGTAATCATTGATGGGGGAGCGATGTAAGTCTGTTTCTAATCAATCCAGGCTTAGATTTAGATTTTTTTAGATTTAGATATACAGCACTGAAACAGGCCCTTCGGCCCACCGAGTCTGTGCCGACCATCAACCACCCATTTATACTAACCCTGCAGTAATCCCATATTCCTACCACATCCCCACCTGTCCCTATATATTTCCCTACCATCTACCTATACTAGGGGCAATTTATAATGGCCAATTAACCTATCAACCTGCAAGTCTTTGGCTGTGGGAGGAAACCGGAGCACCCGGAGGAAACCCACGCAGACACAGGGAGAACTTGCAAACTCCACACAGGCAGGACCCAGAATTGAACCGGGGTCGCTGGAGCTGTGAGGCTGCGGTGCTAACCACTGTGCCGCTTGTAGAGCACTATTTTAAGTTATCAATATTAAATTTGATAATTCTGCTTATAACATGTGCTTTGTTATACCCATGGTTTTGTGCATGATTGCCACAAATGTTGTCATGAGCCATGATAGCCTGGATCTCCCTGAAGTCATTAGTTCATTCTTCATTTCACCTCCATTTCCCCTCTATTTTCCTTCAATGCTTTATTTAGCTTTAAATAAAGGCATTTGAGAACTTCCAAGGAAATAGCTAATGGCCAACACGATTCTATGCTGATGGTTATATACCATAATAAAATAATGCATAAAAATAAAAAGAGATGCTGACTTCGACAGCCACAGGCACAAGTAATTTACTTTAAATACAGGCATCATGAGAGGTTCACTGAACCATTGTGATTCTGTTATATTGAACACATATGTCCACAGTGAGGATAAGATTCCTTCTGGATCATATAAGGCACAGACAGCATTGAAGACATATCAATGTTTGATAGTATTCCTAAAGGAAATGTTAGCTGTTAACTGCCTTTCTGCTGCATCTGTGCCTCCTTAGGCAGCTCTCTATTGTCATTATCAGGGAACAGTGCCTGGTGCAGGAGACACACTGTGTAGCAAAATGGCATGACTTAACAATATGCTTGGAATATCGCTTAACATGTCTTTGCTGCTCTTGTTGGTCCACCAGTATGAAGGGCAGGGCAAGTGGAGCACTAAATAGAGTCTCCATGGTGTGCAAAAACCTCGAGTATGGAAAGCAAATTTTCAACAGCTCGCCTTTAACTGAAGATTTGGGCTTTTTCACTGCAGTCTCTCCTGCAATGTCTGTTCCATTTAAGCAGGATGAATGCACTGAGCAAGTGATGTGTTAGTATGACAATAAGGGGCACTTCATTCTTGAATGCTTCATCTAACTGTTTAATTGGTCTTTTGCACAAATTAGCCATATTAACACGTGACCTAAAGATTCTTCCCACATCAGTTTTAAAGTGGGCAGGAAACCTGAAGCATAATTGCGGTTTTATGATTTGATTAAATGACTCATGTAGAGTAAGTGTTCTTTAGATTTTCTAAGAGTGAAAACAATCAGAAATGGCAGACAGGCATCATCAGACACAAATCAGAATTAATCTAAAAATGGAAACCTAGAAATTGCCTAGAATGCTTAAAGCTAATAGCAATTTCTAGGCTTTCATCCTGAACAGATTCCCCCATTTATTTTATGTCTGATAGTGCTTGGCATTACCATTCTTGATCAGTCACCTTTTTACAACAAAAATGTATCTTGCTCTAAGTGTATACAATCTTTTCTTAATACAAAGTTGCTAATTCAAATTTACAGATAATTCAACATTTTTAGCTCCAGATTCCTACTTCGATGTGTTATTTACATTGCTTAATTCAAATTATTGTATAATTTAATTTAAAATTTTAATTTTGTGGTGCTCCTTTCTTTCATTTAAAATTTCTCTTTATTTTGGTTCCTTGAGCATCCGTCTCTGGTTCGTTGATAAGGCATGTGCGACAGTACCTTGAGTGATATCAATTTTATTTACTCATTTGTTCCTAAACGTGTTCCTCATTTTCTTCAGTAAGCGCTTAATCACTGCTCTGGTCTCTCTGTGATGTGGCTAAGATTAAGCATTGCAATATTGAAGAATTACCACTACCCACAATTTAGCCCAATACATTGAAGCACCAAATTCCTGCCTCAGAACATTTTGTCATAGTAATTTTTATTCCAGAATGTTTCATTTTAAATGTTATTCTGGGAAGATTTGGATCATTTTAAATTAAGTCTAACTCTATAGTTTCCAAGGCCATTATGAATGCATTCCTGACTTTTTAAAATTATCATGTAAAGAGGCTTCAACAGCTAATGTTCAGTGAGTTCTCATTGCTGAAGTAGCACAAACGTTGTCACATCTGCTTTCCCAGGTAAATGGACAGTAGAAGAAGAAAAACGACTAGCAGAGGTGGTCCATGAATTAACTGCCACGGATCCCGGTGACATTGTCACACAGGGTGTCTCTTGGGCTGCAGTGGCTGAACGGGTGGGCACCCGTTCAGAGAAGCAATGCCGTTCCAAATGGCTCAATTACCTCAACTGGAAGCAGAGTGGAGGGACGGAATGGAGCAAAGACGATGAAATAAATCTAATTTTAAGGTATATTAATTGTGCAGCCAACAGTGTTAGTTCCAAGAGGAAAGCAAGCAACCTGCTCCCCAGCAGCAGGTCAAAAAAAAAACACATAAAGCCACTTCTAATTTTACAAATTTAATATCCATTTAAGTATCTAATTCAAGTAATGACAGTATTTTTCTTTGCAAATTGAAAATTTCTTTTAGTAGGCTTAAGTTAATTTCTTTGAGTAGAAGATTGTTGGAGCATGGAATGCATTCCTGTAGAGGCAGAGACCATTACACATTTTAAAGAAAAAGTGGATAAATATTTGAAGCAGCGGAAGATACAGGGAGAGAGTGGGATTAATTTTGGATTACTCTTGTAAAGAGCCAGCAGAGACACAATTGGTCAAAGGCCTCCTGTGTGGTAAATCTTATGGTTGCAGTATACAGTATTGTCTTATCAAAGAAAGACATTTATGATATAAACTTCCATTCAATGGTTCCAAGGAATACTTGGACTAATTAAACTGCTTGGACAAGTCAAATATTAAGGATGTATTTTAATTTTCTGAGTTCTGAAGTGGAATTTTATTACTGCTATAGAAAATTTAGTGGGACTTCGTAATCTTAATCTAACAATGGATTTGTGCACTGATGCCATACCACAGGTGAAATAGAACAATGTTGTTTAAAGAAAATGATAAGAAAATAATTGCATAAGAAAATAAAAGCTAACAATAGGAACCAGCCAATGGTTATCAATATTCAAACGATTCTATAGTCTAGTCCAATAAATTACCTTTATTGTTAAAGACACTGTCCAGCAGTGTGACTGAACACAGCAAATTAGCCCAGTCAAACAAAGCAAATGATTTTTGATAATTGGTGGCACTTGGGGTTTGCTGAGAGCTGAGCATATTATAGTTGAACTATATACCGTCAGTTCTTATCAGGGAACTCCTCTTTGCCGACGATGCTGCTTTAACATCTCACACTGAAGAGTGCCTGCAGAGTCTCATCGACAGGTTTGCGGCTGCCTGCAATGAATTTGGCCTAACCATCAGCCTCAAGAAAACGAACATCATGGGGCAGGACGTCAGAAATGCTCCATCCATCAATATTGGCGACCACGCTCTGGAAGTGGTTCAAGAGTTCACCTACCTAGGCTCAACTATCACCAGTAACCTGTCTCTAGATGCAGAAATCAACAAGTGTATGGGAAAGGCTTCCACTGCTATGTCCAGACTGGACAAGAGAGTGTGGGAAAATGGCGCACTGACACGGAACACAAAAGTCCGAGTGTATCAGACCTGTGTCCTCAGTACCTTGCTCTATGGCAGCGAGGCCTGGACAACGTATGTCAGCCAAGAGCAACGTCTCAATTCATTCCATCTTCGCTGCCTCCAGAGAATACTTGGCATCAGGTGGCAGGACCGTATCTCCAACACAGAGGTCCTCGAGGCGGCCAACATCCCCAGCTTATACACACTACTGAGTCAGCGGCGCTTGAGATGGCTTGGCCATGTGAGCCGCATGGAAGATGGCAGGATCCCCAAAGACACATTGTACAGTGAGCTCGCCACTGGTATCAGACCCACCGGCCGTCCATGTCTCCGCTTTAAAGACATCTGCAAACGCGACATGAAATCCTGTGACATTGATCACAAGTCGTGGGAGTCAGTTGCCAGCGTCCGCCAGAGCTGGTGGGCAGCCATAAAGACGGGGCTAAAGTGTGGCGAGTCGAAGAGACTTAGTAGTTGGCAGGAAAAAAGACAGAGGCGCAAGGGGAGAGCCAACTGTGTAACAGCCCCGACAAACAAATTTCTCTGCAGCACCTGTGGAAGAGCCTGTCACTCTAGAATTGGCCTTTATAGTCACTCCAGGCACTGCTTCACAAACCACTGACCACCTCCAGGCGCGTATCCATTGTCTCTCGAGATAAGGAGGCCAAAGAAGATACCGTCAGTAAAATAATGTTTGCAGTTACGTCCCAGATTTTTAGACACTGATATTTAAAATGACAATGCTTACATTGGTTAACATTGTATATAGGTGATGGATCAGGAGACAGTGCTGTACACTACAGGGTTGAAGCTGGTAGAAGATTAAGTAAGTTGAGTTTTAAAAGTCTGTCAATATAGGAACTAAGACTGAGAAAATTTATATAGTTGGTGAATTCATTGGAGCCACCAAATACTACTTAGACCTGCTAACATTCTGGTTTTTTGTAAACAGTTATATGTAAAATGATTTTTATACATTATTTGGCATAGAATCGCAGAACTCAACGCAGAAGATGAAAGTGAGATTAACTGGGACATCATGGCCGAAGGTTGGAGTAGTGTCCGCTCTCCACAATGGCTGAGAAGCAAATGGTGGACCATCAAGCGGCAGGTTACAAACCATAAAGATTTGACATTTGCAGGTACAATAATATCCCCAAATGCATTGTTGGCATATTTTTTGCTGTGACATTTTCTATAGTGAGTAAACCACTATGATCAGCCCCACAACATATTGCCATGTTTTGTAGAAACAAATCATTTCAGGATGTTCGCTGCAAATAGCAGCAAAATAAGTTTTATGACACAGGCTGCAATTGCTAAAGGTTATATTTTGGTTGCCAGGTTCTTCTGATTGCTATCTAGCAACAGTCGTATTTGATTAGCTAATCATATGAAATTTGTGTTTAATCAGTGGTGGTAACCGGTCAACGTGCATTCTTATTTAAATCCTTTATTTTTTAAAGTTTTCTAGTTTTCGGTCAGTGATGATGATCAAGTCATGTATCTGTTATACAGCACACTTCTTGTTATTTTCTTGCTTTTCTTTCAGAAGCAGTGGATACAAAACTTGTCCCCGTTTCACCTTCAAATCTTATTAAATTTCCTCCAGAAAAATTGACCATTTATCTGTATAATATCTTATGTTTTTGTTACTCTATGTTAAATGACTTTTAACTTTGACTAACTATCCTATATATTTAAAATGCCAGTCAACTTCATCAATTTGGAGGTAGTTCTGTTAATGACAGCCTGAATTTGCAGAATACATAATCCACATTTTCATTTGCATAATGAAATTATTACTTGCCAGTGCTCCAATTCTACTGGTACTTTTTTTCCTCTATTTTCAATGGCAGAATTAGTAGAGAGTTTGAGGCAATTGGTAGAGAGCCTAAAGCAGCCACATGTCCCAGTGCACCAATTATCTGAGTGTCAAACCGGAACGAGTTCACGCAATTCAAATTCATCCTCTGTTCAGCATCTGCGGGTTCGATTAGCTCAAGTGGAGGAAAACAGCAGTGTCCCCAGCAGTCCAGTAGCCGCTCTGCAGATTCCTGTGCAAATTACGCAAGTTGGTATGTCTTTAAAATACAGCGATTATATAGGGGTGCTTCTTCAGTTTATTGTTGTGAAGCCCTTCTAACCATGTTCAAAGGATCAAAGGATATGGGGGGAAGGTGGGAACAGGTTACTGAGTTGGATGATCAGCCATGATCATAATGAATGGCAGAGCAGGCTCGAAGGGCCGAATGGCCCACTCCTGCTCGTATTTTCTATGTTTCTATGTGTTCCTATCAGGTCGTGGCAAAATTCTTATATATATGTGGAATAACAAGTAATTATTATAAACACATAGCAGAAACAGGAAAAACATGCAAATGCTGACATCTGAGATCAAAATAAATACTGAAAATACTCAGCTAGTCTATCAACATCTGAAAAGATGGGTTTAAAATCAGTTGTTCAGATCCAAAACATTAAACTCATTTTTTCAAGGCCTGCTGTTTATTTCCATCCTTTTCTGGCATAAGTTCATATTCATTCTTGATGCTGTACATGAACTGTCGTGGATATAATCTTACGGGATAATGAGTTTCTGGATTACTAAATCTGTGATTTGAATTCCAGGTGCTCACTTGAATACCCTGCCTTTTAGTAAATAGGCTTTTTAAAAAACTACCTCTTCTTATTTTCTTCCCTTCTTCCATTCTTAATGGGCTGGATTTTACCTGTCCTCTGGGAGGCAGCAGAGCCAGTTAAATGGCACAGGAAGGTTGAGGGGGTGGCATGCCCATTGTCTTCCTGCCGCCATGCCATCTTGCCAGGGGTGGGGAAGGAGGTGGACAACCCTCCCATCCAGAGGCCAACTGAGCACTTAAGTGGCCAATTAAGGGCCTCTTACTGCCTCCGCTGGCCTTTTGCCAGCAGTGGGAGGGCCTGCCGCCATGTTGGGAGACCGGAAAGTAAACCCTGTTGGCACTCTGGCCCATGGAGGGGGTGCCCCCAGCAGCAAAGGCGCCACCTGCCCTCACTAAATCCTCCCTGTCATTGCTGGGGCCTGCCTGACTGACCCCAGACCCCACTTACCTGGTTGTGAGGGCACCATCCATCGCTGCGTCATCCTCCTCCTAATAAAGAGGGAGAAAATTGATTATTAAAGTAAATTGGCAAGAAATATAAAAACAAACAGCAAGAGCCTCTACGGGTATATAAAAAGAGAGTAGCTAAAATGAGTGTGGGACCCTTGGAGGATGCGACTGGAGAATTGATAACGGGGAACAGGGAAATGGCAGATAATTTAAAACAATATCTTGCATCAGTCTTCACGGTGGAGAACACTATAAACATCCCACAGATATCAGATAAGCAAGGAGCTAATGGGAGGTAAGATCTTGTAACAGTCTCCATCACGAGGGACAAGTATTTGACAAGCTAATGGGACTAAAGGCAGACAAGTCGCCAGGACCTGATGGCCTGCATCCAAGGGTTTTAAAGGAAGTGGCTGCAGAGATAGTGGAGGCATTGGTCGAAATATTCCAGAACTCACTGGATTCCAGGAGGGTCCCAGCGGATTGTAACACCGCTAACATGATGCCCTGTTCAAGAAGGGAGGGAGACCAAAAAGCAGGAAACTATAGGCCAGTCAGCCGAACATCAGTCATTGGGAAAATGCTAGAGTCCATTATTAAGGAAGAAATAGCAGGACATTTAGAAAAGCTTAACGCAATCAAACAGAGTCAACATGGTTTTGTAAAAGAGAAATTATGTTTGACAAATTTGCTAGAGTTCTTTGAGGATATAACAAGCAGAGTTGATAAAGGGGATCTGGTAGATGTAGTGTATTTGGATTTCCAGAAGGCATTCGATAAGGTGCCACATAAAAGATTATTGCACAAGGTAGGAGCTCACGGTATTGGGGGTAATGTATTAGCATGGATTGAGGATTGGTTAACTCACAGAAGACAGAGAGTCGGGATTAATGGGTCTTTTTCAGGTTGGAAAGATGTAACTAGTGGAGTGCCACAAGGATCAGTCCTAGGGCCTCAATTATTTACTATCTATTAATGATGGCAGAGTGTAATATATCCAAATTTGCTGACAATACAAAATAGGTGGGAGGGCATGTTAAAACATGATGAGGGCATAAGGAATCTGCAATAGGATATAGATAGGTTGAGTAAGTGGGCAAAAACTTGGCAGATGGAGTTTAATGTAGGAAAGTGTGACGTCATGTACTTTGGTAGGAAGAATCAAAAGGCAGACTATTATTTAAAAGGAGAGAGACTCCAAAAAAGTGCAACATAGAGGGATCTGGGTGTTCTTGTGCATGAAACACAAAAAGTTAGCATGCAGATGCAGCAAGTAATTAAGAAGGCAAATAGAATGTTGGCCTTTATTGCTAGGGGGTTGGAGTTTAAAAATAGGGAAGTCTTGTTACAACCGTACAGGATGTTGGTGAGGCCACACCTGGAGTACTGTGTACAGTTTGGTCCCCATATTTAAGAAAGGATATACTGGCAATGGAGGCGGTTCAAAAGAGATTCACTAGGCTGATTCCTGGGATGAAGGGGTTGACTTATCAGGAACGGCTGAACAGGTTAGGCCTTTATTCATGAGAGTTTAGAAGAATGAGGGGTGATCTTATTGAAACGTACAAGATTCTGAGGGGGCTTGACAAGGGTAGATGTTGAGAAGATGTTTCCACTAGTGGGTGAATCTCGAACTAGGGGACGTAGTTACAGAATAAGGGGATACTCATTTAAAACTGAGATGCAAAGGAATTTCTTCTCTCAAAGGGTAGTGAATGTCTGGAATTCTCTACTTCAGAGAGTTGTGGAGGCTGGATCACTGGAAGTATTTAAAGAGGAGATAGATAGATTTTTGAAATATCAGAGAGCTGAGGGCTATGAGGAGCTGGCATGAAAGAGGAGTTGAGGTCTGGGGCAGATCAGCCATGATCTTATTGAATGGTGGATCAGGCTTGAGGGGCCGAATGGTCTACTCCTGCTCATATTTCTTATGTTCCTCCAGGTGCAATCCCAGCAGGTGGTGCTGCTGAGCTGTTGGCCCTCTGATTGGTTGGCAGCTCAGGGGCAAACAGCTGTCCTTAATTGGCTGCCACTGGCCAGATGCGGCCCTAGGTCCCACTGACCGCCGAAGTGGATCAACCTCGCTTTTGGCCCCATCGGCGGGACCACCGCCACGAGCACTAAATTCAGTCCAATATCTCTCTCTGCGGGTGAGCTGTTCACCTGCTTCTTGCGATCAGTAACATGGGCAATTATTGCGGGTTGGACCGTCATCACTCTGTGGTGCCACACAGTGTTCCAAAAAATTGTACCACCACAGCACTACTCTATGTCACTCTTTATCCTTATTTCCTAATGGACTTTGAGGGAAATTAGCGCAAAAGAATGACACAATTTTCATTTTTACACAACTATGAGCACTCACAGGTTTCCTACACAAGCAATCTCCTGGCCTCTTTGACCTAAATTAATACAAAATTAGAGATAGTTTTGTGCTTTAGTGCAATGCTCACAAAATACTAGATTTAAAGTGTACAAAGAGTAATTTTTACAGCTCCCAAATAATACAACAGTGTATCCTAGAGAAGCTTTTATGTACTTTTCTAAATATTGTATTGTTATATATGCATATAATGAGAATGAAATATGTTTGTAATTGCTCAGTTATTGCATTAATTTTTTATGCAGCATCTGGTGATTCGTGTGGTAGCAGTACAGAGTGTGAAACAATAACACTGAATGCGGGGACTCTACAGAGATTTGAATTCTTACCTGTAAGTAAAGCAAATCAGCAGGAACTGCACCTACAGTGTCACATCACAATGAGCTCTGTGCTCTCCTCGAATCACTAACGACAACCAAAGTTTCATGTGAGACTTATAGCAAAAAAATAGTTACTGTTCACAATATCAATGGCAATCAAAGCAGCTGGATTAAAAGACATATTAACAGACGGTGATTGGAAGGACAAAAGGGACCATTCCCTGACACATTCAACCCATAATGGACCTTGATCACCAGGTATTGTGTGTAAGAGGAGCATTCCAGAGACTGCTCAGGTGATACAATCCAGGACGTAGTCAGACCAGTTTGTCACGTGACTAATCTGCTTGGCAACCTGGGTTTTTCTGAATTGTACAAACACTTTGAACTCAGAGTGCCTGTTTGCTCCTGGACTGAGAAGATCTCTCCAGTCTGCTCCCATCTCTTTCTCACAAGCCTCTGAAGACACATGAAGCCCAAGAGAGAAAAGTCTCCGACAGCAAACAAGGTTTAAGAAGAATACTGGGCCCCAACGAAAAGCAAGATCTACCTACAATCAAGGACTCTACAGTGAGCTCGAAGAACCGTAACAAAAACTCTTCAGATATTGCCTCAAACTTTTTCACTTTATTTTTCTTCTGCTCTTTTCTGTCTGTTTGCTTGTGTGTATCGCGTATGCATGCTAGCGTGGGTGCGTCATGTATTCGTAGGTGTTAACTGAATTAGAGTTTTAAGTTTAATAAATTTCAACTTTTCTTCTTTAAACCTAAGAAAGCCTGTTTGTGCTGGTTTCTTTGCCTTATAATTGGAAAGCGGTGAACAAGGATTCACCAAGGGGGAGCTAAAAACAAGGCGTGTTTAAAATTAAATCCTGTTACGGTAAGACCAGGTGAAGGCTGAAAGGGAACCCTAGACCTCTTTCTTACCTGGTCATAACAGAAATTTGGGTGCTACCATCCTGGATTTATCCACAGACAAATGGGAGAAATTGGAAGTGGGAAGCCAAATTGTTCCCAAGCAAAAAAGAGCAGGTTTTCAATACAAGTTTTCTTGTGGTTTTGTGTGCTTGAATACTAACATGTCTGCAGCTGAAGCTAGTAGCTCCCCAAGCCAGGGTGAAGTAACTTGGGATAAGTTAAAAGCACTGTCTATGGTAGAGGTGTGCAAAGGAAACCCAACGCGAGCTCGGAAGTCCGACCCCACCCGACCCGAACTGGGCACATGTCGGGACCCATCGGGGTTGGGTCGGGTGGCAGGCCTTTACAACAGTACATGGGTAAAGGTCTGCTACCCGACCTGACCCTGACGGGATCTGACAGCATGTGTCGGGTTCGGGTCGGGCTTCCAGGTCCAGCATTCGGACTTAGGTCAGGTTTCCTTTGCACACCTCTAGTCTGTGGAGGAGTTGAGAAAAATGGCTGAGCAATATGAGATCACTGTACGTGGCAAGTGTAGGAAGTCTGAACTCCTAAGACTAGTGGCCAACCATTTTTCCCTTGAATCTGAAGAAGCAGAAGCAGGGTTAGAAGTAGACCCAGACAGGGTATTATTAGCAAAGATATAACTGGAACAAGGGAAACTTGACTTAGAAGAAAGAGAGAGGCAGGAGAGGGAGAAAGAGAGAGAATATTCCAGAAGGAACATGAAGAAAATGAAAGGCAGGAGAGAGAGAGAGAAAGAATATTCCAGAGCTGAAGAGGCTTGAGTTAACTAGGGGACGACAGAGAAACCCCAGTGAAAGCATGGCCAATATGGAGGAGCGTAATTCAGGGCTGGGTACAGAATTATTAAAACCAGCTCAACTAATTCCAAAATTCAATGATGAAGATGTAGAAACATTTTTTTTTTGTCCTTTGAGAAATTGGCAAGTCAGCTAAAATGGCCAGCTGAGACGTGGCCTCTTTTACTGCAAAGCAAGCTAACAGGAAAAGCCCATGAGGTTTATTCCCTGTTGCTAGATGAGAGTTCATCAAATTATGAACTGACAAAAAGTGCTATCCTCGGGAATCTGAATTAGTACCCGAAGCCTGTTGCCAATTGTTTAGAACCCTCAAGAAGCAAGCTAATCAACCTTATCTGGTGTTTGAAAGAAGTAGGCAGCTGGCTTTTGACCAGTGGCTGAGGGCTCTTAATGTACAGTTCATCTATGAGAATCTCCGAGAAGTAATTCTGTCAGAGGAATTTAAATACTCTCTCCCACTCTCCATAAAGACCCATGTAGAGGAGCAGCGAGTTCAGAGAGCCCGACAAGCAGCCAGTCTGACCGATGAGTTTGGTTTAATTTATAAGTCGGTCTCACAGGAGAGAATCTTGCCTAATCACCCCCACAAATCCGAAAAGGACAAAGGGTGGGAAGGTGATAGGAGCCCAAACAGTCCTGGGGGAGAAAGAAAAGCAGGAGACACAGGGGGCCTTCCTCTAGCCAAAAAGGAAGGTGCTGTGAGCAGTGAGAGTGAGACCCGGAGACCTGTGTGCTTCCATTGTAATAAAGCAGGGTATTTAAAAGCTGACTTCTGGAAATTAAAGGGAAAACCTGTAGAATTAATCAGGGCACACCCACTCAGTGAAGACAGGGAACCTGATGGAAGGCACAGCAGAACAAGCTGTGGCTTTAACTGCAGTAAGAGTGAGACCCAGGAAGCTTACGGCTGCAAGTGCAGGAAAATTTAATAGGATTCCTGAGGATTATGAAGGTTTTATGTCTGAAGGGAAAGTAACCCCATACGTCTCGAGTGGTGCAAACAATCCCATAGTAATTCTCAGAGACACGGGCCAATAGATCGTTTTTACTGGGAAAAGGCCTGACCTTTCCCCCAGAGAGTGCAGTGAACACCTGAATGGTACTGGAGGGCAGTGTATGCCTGTACCTGTACACCAGGTGTACCTGGAGTGTGACCTAGTTTCGGGACCTTGACCGTAGGGATTGTCCCTAGTTTGCCTGTGAACAGAGTTGACCTACTCCTAGGTAATGATCTGGTGGGGGTGAAGGTGATAGTCTCCCAAGTAGTGAAAGAAAGACTGCAGGAGGTCAGAGAGACAGGGTCGTGGCAGGAGACGGATCCCTGCAGTTTCCCTGAATGTGTAGTGGATCAGGCCATGATCAAACCAGCTCCCCGAGAGGAGACTGCATTGGCTTGGCAGGCTGATGACCAGGTCTGTCTGTCTGAGACTTTCTTTGGAAAGTTAGAAGACCCAGGGAATGAATTAAATGGATTTTCCCTCGCTGAGGCTCAGCGAACCGACCCAGTATTGAGAGAGTTAGCACAGGCTACCCAGTCTGAAAGTGAAGCAGAGGGAGTCACTGATTGCTACTATTTAAAGAATGAGGTACTGATGAGGAAATGGAGTGGTGCCGGAGAGAAATATTAAGAAGGGCCCATGAGACTACAGTGGCTGTACATGCCGGTATACGAAAGACCAAAGCCCGCATAAGACAGCAATTTGACTGGCCAAAACTCCACAAAGATGTGGTGGAGTACTGCAGGAGTTGCCACATGTGCCAGGTTGAGGGGAAACCCCAACCTACAGTGAAACCTGCACTCTTAAGTCCTGAACCGGTGTTAGGAGGACCCTCCAGAACCGGTGTTAGGAGGACCCTCCAGCACAGGGCTGGTGAACTGTAAGGGACCCCCACCTCAGAAAAAAGAAAACCACCCGAAAGTCAAAGTCAAAAGCCTTTGCATGACTCAGCAAAGCACTGAAAGAGAGTTCAGGATAGACCCGCCCACTACTCCTGGAAAAGAAAATTACCTCAGCAGGAACAAAGACCCAAGGCAGCCATGGAAATGGGCAAATGGAAGAGAAACTTCCCCAAAAAAGAACCACATGTTTATTGGGATGCCAAAAAAGGGGTGATTTTAATAAGTTGTAGGATTTGTGAATGAATGAAAAATGCATGGTTTGTTTTCTGTATCTTATATTTTCTCTCAAACCTTTTAATGTAATGCACTTTTCTCAAATCACCTTTCATTCCACTGGGTTTGGAGGTGTCTTGCTGGGCCCCCACCTGCCAAAGATGAAGCACATTAATTTTGTCAACGGCATTGATTTTAAACTGTTACTGGAGTGAAGAAAGGACTTGTTAAACAGATCAGCCGTGGCTGAAAAGACATTTAACAGACAATGATTGGAAGGACAAAGGACTATTCCCTGACACATTCAACCCACAATGGACCTTGATCACCAGGTATTGTGTGTAAGAGGAGCATTCCAGAGACTACTCAGGTTATACAATCCAAGACGTGGTCAGACCAGTTAATCACATGACTAACCTGCTTGGCAACCTGGGTTTTTCTGAATTGTACAAACAGTTTGAACTGAGAAAGTCTGTTTTGCTCCTGGACTGAGAAGATCTCTGCTGTCTGCTCCTATCTCTTTCTCACAAGCCTCTGAATCCACTGAAGACACATGAACCCCAAGAGAGAAAAGTCTCCGACAGCAAACAAGGTTTAAGAAGAATACTGGGCCCCAACAAAAAGCATGATCTACCTACCATCAAGAACTACAGGTTACATTACTACAGGTCCGATATCCAAAATCTGGCACCCTTGGGACCAAGACCATGCTGGATTTCAGATTTTCCTGGATTTCGGATACATGGAGCGGAGAACGCCCTCCGGATCAGCTAGAGCCTGAGGATTATTACCCGGATGAGTAACATCCCCAGCCAACTGGAGCCCGGCCTTGGGACAGGGAACGGGGCTTTTTGAGGGGTTGGGGTGGAGAGGATCCACCGATCGCCGGGGCGGCGCAGTGGTTAGCACCGCAGCCTCACAGCTCCAGGGACCTGGGTTCGATTCTGGGTACTGCCTGTGCGGAGTTTGCAAGTTCTCCCTGTGACCGCGTGGGTTTTCGCCGGGTGCTACGGTTTCCTCCCACAGCCAAAGACTTGCAGGTGATAGGTAAATTGGCTGTTGTAAATTGCCCCTAGTGTAGGTAGGTGGTAGGTCAGTGCTGTATCTCTAAATAAAAAAATTTTTAAAACTCGACAGTGAGCTCAAAGAACTGTAACAAAAACTCTTCAGATATTGCCCCAAACTTTTCCACTTTATTTTTCTTCTGCTCTTTTCTGTCTCTATTTGCGTGTGTGAATCGCGTGTGCATGCTCGTGTGGGTGTGTTGTGTATCCGTAGGTTTCAACCGAGTTAGAGTTTAAGTTTAATATATTTCAACTTTTCTTCTTTAAACCTAAGAAAGCCTGTTTGTGCTGGTTTCTTTGCCTTATAATTGGAAAGCGGTGAACAAGGATTCACCAAGGGGGAGCTAAAAACAAGGCGTGTTTATAATTAAACCCTGTTTCGGTAAGACCAGGTGAAGGCTGAAAGGGAACTCTGGACCCCTTCCTCACCTGATCGTAACACAATCAACAAGGAGGAGATCAGGTTTGGCTGTGATGCCCACAGAGTCAAATAGTCTGTGGGCACTCTGCCACTTGGGTGAGGTCTTGAACAGGTCTTGTCTGGAGAATTGTACCCCGAGAGAGAAATTAATACAGTCCTTCAGGGAAGGGGGATGGAGAGAATTGGCAGGTAAAGGAGGAAGAACAATTAGAAAAAGCTCCGTTGTGGAGAAGGAGTCACTGATCATCAGAGGAGACTTTTCTATACTCTTATTCCAATGATTTGGTGGAAGATTCTTGTCCCTCACAGTCCTCAATGCCCACCTGAGACCTGAGTCTCTATCTGCCCCTACTAGCTTGTGTTACAATCAGCAGAAACTCCACTCCTTGGCATGGATCTACTTAGAATCATAGAATCTTACAGCACCTAGGGAGACCATTTGGTCTGTCCTGCGTATGCTGGTTCTTTTGAAAGAGTTGTCCATTTTAGTCCCACACCCTGGTCTTTTCCCCAAAGCCCTGCAAATTAGTCCTCTTCGCATACATGTCCAGTTGCCTTTTGAACATTCATGTGGAATCTGCTTCCACCATCCTTTCAGGTGGTGTGTTCCAGATCTTACCAACTCTCTGTGTGAAACACTTTCTCCTCATATCACTCCAGTTCTAAAAAGCAGCAATGGAAAGGGGAAAATTCAAATCATGCTAACACAGACTGGTTGGGCAAACAGCCTGTTTCCTTGTCTTAATTTCTTGATATATATTGTTTTAAAAAATGCATTTTTTTTTATTCACCCAAAATTAGAGGGTTGAATTGCTATTTTATGTGGAAGCTCACCTTTGTTGCTTTCTTTTTAGTCTTTTCGACTGCAGCCCACAGGAACACCGGGAACTTACCTGATTCAGACTAGCTCAAGTCAAGGCCTTCCTATAACACTGACAACTAGTCCAACTGTTACCCTTACCTCACCATCCTCTCCAGAACAGATTATTGTGCACACACTCTCAGTAAGTATGGGTTTAAGAATCAGATCCAGTAGTTCAGAAATTCCAGTATAACAATAATGTAGTTTACCTTAATATTCTTCTTCTTTGGCCTCCTTGTCTCAGGAGTCAATGGGTAAGCTCCTGGAGGTGGTTAGTGGTTTGTGAAGCAGGCCAATTCTAGAGTGACTGACTCTTCCACAGGCGCTGCAGATAAAATTGGTTGTTGGGGCTGTTACACAGTTGGCTCTCTCCTTGCGTTTCTGTCTTTTTTCCTGCCAATAGCTAAGTCTCTTCGACTCGTCACTCTTTAGCCCCGCCTTTATGGCTGTCCGCCAGCTCTGGTGATCACTGGCAACTGACTCCCACGACTTGTGGTCAATGTCACAAGACTTCATGTCGCGTTTGTAGACGTCTTTAAAGCAGAGACATGGACGGCCGGTGGGTCTGATACCAGTGGCGAGCTCGCTGTACAATGTGTCTTTGGGGATCCTGCCATCTTCCATGCGGCTCACATGGCCAAGCCCTCACAAGTGCCGCTGGCTCAGTAGGGTGTATATGCTGGGGATGTTGGCCGCCTCGAGGACTTCTGTGTTGGAGATACGGTCCTGCCACCTGATGCCAAAAATATTAATATTAAGTAATTATTATAATTGTCACCTCGTAATTTTGACAGTGATTGCAGCTTACTACAGTTTTGCATGAGGTATTTCAATTTCCAGCAAGGCATCCAGATTTCTCTCTCTCTCATGCTAATGAGTGGGATTGATGATGAAAGATACATTTTACATTTCTTGTATGTACCAGGTGATAATATAAATATCAGGTAGGGATTTGTAAGCTATTGTTAAACACACACTACCAGCACAACCTCCATCCAACCACGTTTTGTACCAAATAACTATGGGACAGTCTGCTCTCCAGTGATGAAATTTAGCTGACATTCAGATGGCAATGATTCAACCTCTGCGCTTGCTTGTGTATCTGCATGGATTCCACTCTCTGTGTCCTTGGCAAATGAATGATATATAGTTCATGGTATAACTCAGAGATGGTTTCCCTCAGACGCTGGTGAATCTTTGGAATTCAGTACCCCAGAGGGCTGTGGAAGCTCTATCATTGTTCAAGACAGAAATTGATAGATTCCTACATACTAATGACATCAGGGGATTATGGGGAAAATGGCGTAGAGGTAGATGATCAGCCATGATCTGTTTGAATGGCAGAGCATGCTTGACAGCCTACTTTTGCTCCTATTTCCTATGTCACTCCTTGCAGATAGCAGCATTGGAATGGTATCGGTAGAACTGTCCCATTAACTAAGAGCTGTAGTGTTGAGTACATTACTAATTAATTTGAGTATTGCTGAAAACAGAGACATGTTGTCGAAGCTGTTCATCTTGCACTCATCAGAACAATACGCAAGAATACCAATGTAAGGGAAAATTTATACTCTGAGAAGAGAGTGCTGATTGGTTGGCAAATGGACTCTGATTGGTAGAGGCGTTGCCATGGAGAATGCACCAGTTTATGGTGACTGACAGTTAACTGCTGTTTGGTCAGGGAGTGTTGTAGTTTGGAAAATGCTTGTTATTTTCAGGCTGTTGTTCAAAAGAACCCATCATTTTAAGATAGTTTTCATCTGTAACAAAAGTTTTTGCACATGATTCATATCATTTTACCTTCCATGGAATTGCTCATGTGGTAAAGAGATGATAACTACTCTGTATTGACAGAAACATTATACCATGTGATGTACAGTGTATTATTGAGGTCAAACTGTTTAAGATGACTTAAGTGTTTGAGGCCACAAAGTCTAATTGCTGTAAGTAATCACAACTTGAGGTTGCTTGGAGCTTAATTGTAATTTGGTGAGAGAACTTTGTAGATTGGAATGTGCTTGTCAGTTTCAGACGATCTCCGAAACACTCAGTATTTTCATATTATTTTGCATCTATAATCAAGTATGATGTCAGACATAAGATCTGTGTCATTGCTCATGGTGAGTTGGGAGATAGACTATTTTACTACAAGAATAGGTGTAGCAACACAGTCTGATGGGGAAAGTATTCCTGTAAGTAAATGTGACATTTAAAGTATGTGCTTTAAGCAAGACTTTCAATATGTTATAGATATAAATATGTATACAATTGAAAAGCTTACAGCAAATAGTAAACCTTAGTATTTTTGATTCAATTTGTTTCCATATCTCTCCATTACAAATCCCCTTTATCGGAATATTTCCAAAATATTTCTTGAACTTGGTGCATGTTTAATTAGCAGCGTGTGTTAGTTTAAAGGGCACAGTTCATGATTTAAGTGCTTAGAGTTTTTAAGATATTATTGATGAAAATGTTGACCCAACAAACTCTGACATCTCTTGGCAGCCTAAGGCTCTTCTTCACGATATTAGTGAAAATGTCATTGTACAAATGACACATCGAGTGTCATCATCCATGCCGTTGCCACTGATGACATCACTTCTTCTATAACCTAAGCTGATTTGATAGTTGATTCAGAAATCAACCACACGGATTTGACAGAGCAACAGATTCACTCCACATATCTTGAAACTGATGCCAACAGAGAGATTAATCAGGCAAAGTTAACTCAACAGCAAAGCACATGTCAGACAGACCTTACTGAAACAGAAATTGCCCAGTCAAACCTGAACTCTGATAGTAGTGAAGATGTGATGGGTTCAGATGTAAATATTAATGAATCACATCTCAGACAGGATGCTGAAGTGCAATCTGATCTAAGTGGTGCTGATGTAACTGAGATAAGAGCTGTCACTGAAAAACAAATTAATGTTTCACTATATAGTTAATCAGAAAAAGATATAGCAATATTATTGTATATATGTAGATCTTGCAAAGTAGTAATAGGAGAGATGGCTGAGTGACCCAATAGAGGGCAAGTCTGTCAACTTTTAAGCTTAATCACCAGTGTAATAATACTTGTATATCTTATTATTGCTGTTGTCTTACACACCTAAAAGATTTTAATTCTCTTTTGAGGCCAAATAATGCACTGTTCATGTTCCCAATACTGCCTGTGATTGAATTCAGGATGTAATTTATGTCTCTCAATAAATGTTTCCATTCAATAGGCTCTAGGTTCTCCCAATATTGAATCAGGCATCGATGAAGAAACTACACTTATTGTTTCATCGGATCATGGGTTTATTCAATCAACAGATGATATTGATAATGAGTCAGTTTTGCCGTTAACAACACTGACCGGTAAGGAATCTTTTCTGTGAACGGTTAATTGCGTATTTATATTTTCAATGAACATATATACCTATAGTTATTAAGACTATATAAATAAACTAACTCAATAATCTTGTATTTCTTGGAAAATAGTCAAATAGTAACTTCAAAATGGTATTTTTTAATAGTTTCACTGTCTTTTGTAACAAAAGCAGCCTTGAAGCATTAAAATGAGGATATGTTTGTGCTTGTGAAGATGCAGCCATTTTACTATTGGTACTAATTAAGTGGGGGATGTCAGTGCTGGGAAATGGACACTTCTCCATTTTGAGCACCCAATGTCAGCATCATCAGGTACACTACCAGCGTAGCAATGCAGGGTAAACCTCCACCTACCTTTTTTATTCATTTATGGGATGTGGGCATCACTGGGAAGGCCAGCCTTTATTGCCCATCTCTATTTGCCCTTGAGAAGATGGTGGTGAGCCCCCTCCTTGAACCGCTGCAGTGGGTGGTGAAGGTATTCCTACACTGCTGTTACGGTAGAGTTTTCCAGGATTTTGACCCAGCGCTAATGAAGGAATGGTGATATATTTCTAAGTCAGGATCATGTGTGACTTACAGGGAACTTGCAGGTGGTGGTGTTCCCATGCTTCTAATGCCCTTGTCCTTCTCAGAGGTAGAGGTCACAGGTTGGGAGTTGCTGCAGCGTATCATATAGATGGTACAACTGCAGCCACGTTGCACCGATGGTGGAGGGAGTAAATGGGGTACTGATCAAGCGGGCTGCTTTGGCCTAGATAGTGTAGAGCTGCTTGAGTGTTGTTGGAGCTGTGCTCATTCAGGCAAGTGGAGAGTATTCCATCACACTCCTAACTTGTGCCTTGTAGGTGATGGAAAGGATTTGGAAAGTCAAGAGGTGAGGCATGCACCATGATACCCAGGCTCTGACCTGTTGTAGCCATGGTATTTATATGGCTGGTCCAGTTAAGTTTCTGGTCAATGGTGACCACCCCCCACCCAGGATGTTAACGGTGGGCAATTCAGCAATGATTCTCTATTTTTGGAGATGGCCATTTCCTGGCACTTAAGTGGTAATATTCATGCCACATTATCAGCCCAAGTGTGAATTTTATGCAGGTCTTGCATGCCTGAGATAGTTATTACCCTGTGTAAAGATGTATTTTAACTGGAAGGTCACAAGAGCAATCTCTATATTACAGTACAAGGTGAATATAATGTTCATCATGCTTGTGGCCGTCTTGCACAAGTACAGACATGAGAGATTTCACTAAGACATTCAGCCCCATATGGATGCCAGCTTATCCCTTCTCCTAAGGAAGATAAACAATTGTTGGTAAAATATCCAGGAGAGTAAAGTTTTTGTGGATTTGACCCGATTACTAAGTAATTTAACAAAACTCGAGTATCAAACCAATTTTATAATCCACTTTATTAACTCTCATCAGATGCATTTGTAATAGATCCATAGTCCCAGTAGCACAAAAACCTCATGTTCCACAGATATTTCATCATTTGCACTTATCCTTCTAGCCTTTAAATCCTATTCTTTTTGTGAAGGCGTTTATCTACATGGTAATAACTGTTTTTACAAGAAGTCTATTCCACATATTATTTTGGGGATCTATTCTCCAAATCTCTAGTCTTGCTCAGAACTTTTCATTTTTTTTTTTACTCCTGCCTTCTAGTTGTGTGACTTTTATCAGAACATTGAAATTGAGCCAGGCTCCAGACCTCAAAACAACCTTGATCCAGCCATGGACGCAAGAGCTGAATATCAGATGAGGTAAGAGGAGCTGTCCTTGACAGCAAGGTAGCAGTCGACCAAGTATGGCACCAAGAAACCATAGCAAAACAGAGGTCAATGGGGGTCAAGGGAAAACTCTCCAATGGCTTATGTCATACCTGGCACAAAGCAAGATGGTTGTGGTGGGTAAAGCTGGTCAATGCAATCGCTTTCAATTTCCCCTCAAGTCACACTATGGGATATACTCCTGAGGTTGGAGCTGAGGCAGTGCAAAGGGAACTTTACTCCATATCTAGCTGTGCTAAGTATTTGAACCTGTGTAGGGTGTGCTTGATGCTGATATGTGTTTCTGAAATGGAAACTGTTCCATTTCTCAGCACTAACTACCGTCACCTAGACGGGCACATTTAAAAAATATTCAAATGAACTGATTTGTTAGCTTCCATGTGTCCTACAGGCTTGAATACCCTAGTTTACTACACTTACATTTGAGATTAAAATTCTCATTCTGTTTACAGATCCCATTTTACAACCCCAGGGTGACTGTTCAGACATCATTGGTTCATCATTGGAAACCCCAGATCCTGATGATTGAAAATGACGACTGCTCTGCATACCTGTTGTGCTCTATCTTTAATAGGGAGTAATCTAAAGGTGTTATTCACTGACTATGAAATGGTCAGTGGCTAATGAATCCTCTTGATAATTTAACATTTCTGAATGTATGGTGCTACCTTCAAGAGACAAACTGCATAAAATGAAGAGTAGTTAAAAAAGTGTTCCTATGGTGCAAATTTACTAAACAATGTAAACTAAAGTGTGTGACATTGTGCCAAGAAAACTACCAAAATTATATAAGTATATATAAAAAATTACATCACCCTTCCCCTTAATATAATGGTGTCAAAGACTGGCATGTAGGATTATTTGAGTTGAGAAACTGCCTCTGAAATTGGAGAAAAAGTGTTAACTTTTTTACTGGATGAACCATCACTGCTAAAGGTGCTGAAATTTGCTTTACCAATATCACCTTTAGAGTTACGTGGGCATTTCTAGTTTAATAATCCTGCTTTTATGTCAAGGACTTTGAACTAAGTTACACATTTTGAATGGAAAAGGGTTTTTTTTATATATAATTCAGGTTAAAAATGTGGTTTAAATGCGTTTCATACATCTATTGTAACTCCACAGTATTTCAGAAACATGTTTATATCTAGAACTGGTTGTTTAGTAGGGGGAAAAGACTATCCCCTTCTCCTCCTCCCACCCTCACCCCAAAAAAACTACCTTTCACTATTGTGTAGGAAAAGTACAAGAATTATGTGCCCTAGGCATAATTAAGGAAAAAGAAAAACTGTACCTACCAAAAGCAAACTTGCACTACAGTGATGATAAATTTGATAAAATACTTGTCAAAATTTTGTGACCATCTCCAGGAATTAATCAATATTAGTGTATTCAACTTATTTTTGTGCACAAATGAACAGAAAGTGTAGACACAAGTTCAATGTATATAAATTATTTTATTACTATTTATTCTTTAAAACAAAGTAAATGCTTTCTTACAGTTGTATTGTCTAGTATTGGTTCACAGTCTTCGTTTGGCTATTTCATTTTATTGTAAAAATCCAGTAGAGTTAAGTGGCTGCATAGTGCAATTATTTCATTACTTAAGACAAAATAAAAGTATATTTGTCCTGCAGTATCTTTATTTCTACTTTGTGTTATACTTCGTTTAAACAGGTCATTGTCCTTCAAGTGCTTTATATAATTAAAAAAACAATTTGCAGGAGAGAAAAAGAAACACCTTTTACAAAGAGAATGTGTGTGTCATTTCAAAACCTTGGCAAGTGTGGAATGTTCACTTAGTGCAAGTCTTAAAATTTATTTTGGAAAGACAAATTGCATGAATGTTTGTGGCATCGACCCCAGCTTATGCAGGACGCAAACTGCATCCACGATGCTTCAAGTTCTGTATTACAATACGAAGCTGGTAAGGAAACTCGTTCCACTTTTACAAAACATTCTTCCTTGCTGTGCAGACCAGAAATTCCATTTCTCCATTCGAGATCTTCATTTGTAAGCACATAGTAAACTTGAAGTGTATTCTCGAGCTGGTACTGTCAAGTCATTTACCAACATCATGGAAGTACAAGTTGGCACATATGCACAGCATAAGGATTGAAAATAAATTGTAGTAGATTAGATTCCGGAACTTAGGTTCCAGGTCTCCTTGGCGATACCAGAAAATCTGAAAAATATTAAATTAGTGTGAACTAAATGACACGTGTACTTCAGCTTCCATCAATTGCTAAAGACTATTTATAGGAAGGTAACTGTTTTGTATGAGGGTGGAGAACTTCTGCTGCAATCTGGATGGATCTTGCAAATTCTGATACACACAGGAAACTGAGTTTATACAGATCAAATATTACAGATGGGAAATATATTGAAAAAGAACCCAGACTGTATTTAGCTTCCCATGCCTTTACATGAGCCCCTTGCTCAGAGGCTAAACCAAACCATTTGGTGTAAACAATTCCAGGGTCTTCCAATGCTGACCCTAAGCTGACTTGTCTACTGGGTTCTTCCCTGCATCTGGAAGTCTTGCATTGGGGAAGTCCTCAATGTGGCTCTACTTCCTCTGACAGCAGAGGTCATATGTCTGGCCTGGACAGAAGTTCCACCCACCACAGACCCCTGTACACGTTGGCTGCAAAATGTTTTCTGGGCAAAGACCCAGCATTTCCAGCTCCAGCCCCCATTTCTATCCTTGCTGCATCTCTTAACAAATTTACACTGCCATTCTGACATAGGGCCCCAAGAAACTTGGACCCAGTAAACTAAAGGTTTAATAGGATGGAGAGAATAGGGGGAAAGTGAGGGTAAGTAGATTAGAAACATTCAAATTTATTAAATGTTAAATTCATTAAATTGTTATTCTCAATATTTCTGTAGTTTTACTATAGTTATTTCCGCATAGGAGGTGGCCTTTTGGCCCTTCAAGTCTATGCCAGCTCGAGGTGGACAGAGTTTTCCAGGTCATTACCAGTCACTGTGTAAAAAAAAAAGTTCTTCCTCACATTCCCTCTGCATCTCTTGCCCAAAACCTTCAATCTGTGTCCCCTAGTCCTTGTACTATCAGTTAATGGGAATTGTTTTTCCTTGTCTAACTTATCTAAGCCTGTCATAATCTTCTACACCTATCATATCTCCCCTCAATCTCCTTTGCTCCAGGGAGAACAACCCCAGCTTTTCCAACCTAACCATGTAACTAAAATTCCCAGGGAATAATTCTGGTAAATCTCCTCTGCATCCTCTCAGGACCCACACATTCTTAGAGTGCGACAACCAGAACTGGATACAACACTCTAGTTGGGGCCTGACCAGACCTATATAAATTTCAGCATAACTTCCCTGCTTTTGTACTCTGTCTTTATTTATGAAGCTGAAGATCTCAAATACTTTGCTAAGCGCTCAATATTTCCTGCCACCTTCAAAGATCGAGGCACATGCACCCCCGAGGTCCCTTGTTCCTGCGCGCTCTTTAGAACTGTGCCAGTCTATATAGCCTCTCTCTATCCCTTCTGCCAAAATGCATCACCTCACACTTGACAATATTAAACTCCATCTGCCACTTGTCTGCCCATTCCATAAGCCTACGTCCTGCTGCAGGCTGTTCACATTATCCTCACAGTTTGCCACACCTCCAAGTTTGGTATCATCGGCAAATTTTGAAGTTCTACTCTGTATTCCAAAATCCAAGTCATTTACATATAGCAAAAAAAAAAGCAATGTTCCCAGCACTGACCCTTGGGGAACACCACTATCTTCCATCCTCCAATCTGAAAAACAACCATTTACCACAACTCACTGTTTTCTGTCCTTGAGACAATTTTTTTACTCAATTGGATACTGACCCTCCTATTCCATAGGCCTCAATTTTGTTAAGCTTTTGTGGTACTTCAAACTTTCTTAAAATTCATATAGACAACATCCATTGCACTCCCTTCATCAAAAAATTAAATTAGTCAAGCATGATCTGCCTTTTACAAATCCGTGCTATCCTTAATTAACTCAAACCTCTCTAAGTGCCTGTTGATTTTTTTCCTGATTATTGTTTCTAAAACCTTACCCACCACTGATGTTAATCGGTCTGTAGTTGCCAGGAATGCCCTCACACCCTTTCTTGAATAAGGGTGTCACATTTGTCACTCCAATCCTCTGGCACCTCCCCCATATCGAGGGAAGATTACATTATGACAAGCCCTTCCGCTACCTCCACCCCCACTTTCTTTAGCAACCTACGATGTAAGCCAACTGGACGAGGTGACTTATGTACCCTGTGCATACCTTTCCAGTACCTCCACAGACTCAATTTTTACCCTATCCATTGTCTTTACTCTCGCCACTTTTACCAACATTTTGTCAGATTCCTCTTCCTTAGTAAACACCAATGCAAAGTATTCAGCAAGTATTCTAGCCTTGCCCTGCACCTCTAAGCAGAAATCACCCTCTTTCCCCAAATAGGCCCGAATGTACCTATTACTACGTGCTTACTATTTACATACCAGATGATGATTTTTGGGTTCTCTTTTATGTTGATTGCCATTCTATTCTCATTCTCTATTTGCCAGTCTTATTTTCCTCTTCACCTCCCCTCTCAACTTATTGTCCATGGCCTGGTTCTCACTTGAAGAATTCACCTGACATGCATCATCCAAGGAGCCCCATGTTTGGTTCCCCTACTTTTCACCCTTGTTGGAATGTACCTAGACTGTACCTGAAGCAACTCTTCTTTATAAATAACCCATTGTTCTGCTACAGTTTTTCCTGTCAGTCTTTGGTTCCATTTTATCTTGGCTAGATCCCTTCTCATTGCATTGAAATTAACCCTCTTCCAATCTCAACATTCCTAGAACAAAGAACAGTACAGCACAGGAACAGGTCATTCGGCCCTCCAAGCCTGCGCCGATCTTGATGCATGCCTAAACTAACACCTTCTGCACTTCCGGGGCCCATATCCCTCTATTCCCTTCCTATTCATGTATTTGTCAAGATGTCTCTTAAACGTCGCTATCGTATATGCTTCCACCACCTCCCCTGGCAGCAAGTTCCAGGCACTCACCACCCTCTGTGTAAAAAAACGCCTCGCACATCCCCTCTAAACTTTGCCCCTCACACCTTAAACCTATGTCCCCTAGTTAACTGACTCTTCCACCCTGGGAAAAAGCTTCTGACTATCCACTCTGTCCATGCCGCTCATAACTTTGTAAACCCCTATCATGTTGCCCCTCCACCTCCGTCGTTTCAGTGAAAACAATCCGAGTTTATCCAACCTCTCCTCATAGCTAATGCTCTCCAGACCAGGCAACATGCTGGTAAACCTCTTCTGTGCCCTCTCCAAAGCCTCCACGTCCTTCTGGTAGTGTGGCGACCAGAATTGCACGCAATATTCTAAGTGTGGCCTAACTAAGGTTCTGTACAGCTGCAGCATGACTTGCCTATTTTTATACTCTATGCCCCGACTGATGAAGGCAAGCATGCCGTATGCCTTCTTGACTACCTTATCCACCTGCGTTGCCACTTTCAGTGACCTGTGGACCTGTCCGCCCAGATCTCTCTGCCTGTCAATACTCCTAAGGGTTCTGCCATTTACTGTATACCTCCCACCTGCATTAGACCTTCCAAAATGCATTACCTCACATCTGTCCGGATTAAACTCCATCTGCCATTTCTCCGCCCAAGTCTCCAACCGATCTATATCCTGCTGTATCCTCTGACAATCCTCATCACTATCCGCAACTCCACCAACCTTTGTGTCATCTGCAAACTTACTAATCAGACCAGCTACATTTTCCTCCAAATCATTTATATATACTACAAACAGCAAATGTCCCAGCACTGATCCCTACGGAACACCACTAGTCACATTCCTCCATTCAGAAAAACACCCATCCACTGCTACCCTCTGTCTTCTATGACCGAGCCAGTTCTGTACCCATCTTGCCAGCTCCCCTCTGATCCCGTGTGACTTCACCTTTTGTACCAGTCTGCCATGCGGGATCTTGTCAAAGGCTTTACTAAAGTCCATATAGATAACATCCACTGCCCTTCCTTCATCAATCATCTTTGTCACTTCCTCAAAAAACTCAATCAATTGCTTTTCTGAATTACAACCTAAACCTTATGAGACAATTATCAATCTTACCCAAATGCTCTAATATTTTTTCCCCAGTGTCACAATGCCCGAGTTGAAAAAGTACAAAACTCGTCATCTCACAGACAAGAATTTCTGCCATGCCTACTAGCAGTGTATCTAAGGTTAAAACTGTATCAAGGGGATTTAAAGATCAAGATTAGGGTACTGCAATTTAAAGGCAAGAGAAAAAGTAAATAAATTTGAACAATTTTGCAAAGTGAGCTGGATCTTCATCAAAAAGGAAAAGGAGTAGACCACGCAGCCACTCGATCATCTTCCAGTCAGTCAATCAAATCATGGGTAATCAGTCCCTCAACTCCATTTACCCACATTTGGCCCATATCTCTGGATGATATCTAACAAAAATAAAATCAATCTCAGTCTTAATTTCAATTGACCCAGTATCCATATAAAAGTCCCATTATTGACTCCATTTTTTTAAAAATGGAAAATGTTTCTCCCATTGGCTTATCGTTAGATCCCCATGTACCACTTGCCTTTTGTCTTCTTCCAACACTGTGAAAATGGATATAAAGTACCCATTTAATAAGTCACATTCCCATTATCCGTTATAATCTTGTTTGCAGTTGATCTTTAATAGGCCCACCTTTCGTTTTATCACTTTCAATATATTTAGGAAAGATTTTTAGTTAGTTTTGATTGCCCTTGCAAGTTTTTCCCATATTCCCTTTCTGTACCTTGTTAAACTTTATATGATTCTATAAAAAGTAAGACACAGAAAGAGGGCACTTGGCCCATCATGTCTGTGCTGGCCGAAAAACAATCCATCTTTTCAATCCCACCTTCCAGCATTTGGTCAGTAGCCCTGCAAATTACAGCACTTGAGGTGCATATCCAGAGTCCTTTTGAATGAGTTGAGGTTCTCTGCCTCAACTACCCTTTCAGGCAGTGAATTCCAGACCCCCAGCACCCTCTGGGTGAAAAAGTTTTTCTTCATTTCCCTACCAATCACTTTAAATCTATGCCCTAGTCACTGACCTCTTTGCTAAGCTGAATAGCCCCTTCACCTCCACTCTATCCAGGCCCCTCAAAATTTTGCACATTTCAATCAGATCTCCCCTCAGCCTTCTCTGTTCCAAGGAGAACAACCCCAGCCTATTCAATCTTTCCAGTCCCAGCAACATCCTCGTAAATCTCCTCTGTCCCCTCTCGAGTGCAATTACATCCTTTCTGTAATAAGGTGACCAGAACGGCACACAGTACTCAAGTTGTGGCCTAACCAATGAGTTATACAGTTGCAGTATAACCTCCCTGCTCTTATATTCTGTATCTCAGCTTAACCACCTTATCAACCTGTCCTGCTACCTTCAGAGATCTATGGACATTCACTCCAATGTCCCTCACTTCCTCTACACTTCAGTATTTTCCCTTTAATCATGTATTCCTTTGCTTTGTTTGTCCTCCCCAAATGCATCACCTCACACTACTCCAGGTTGAATTCTGTTTGCCACTTTTCTGCCCATCTGACCAGACCATCAATATCTTACTGCAGCCTACAGCTACCCTCCTCGCTATCTATCTCACGGCCAATCTTTGCGTTGTCTGCAAATTTCTTGATCTTGCCCCCTACATTTATGTCCAAATAGTTAATATCTACCACATAAGGCAGGGGACCCAGTACTGAGCCCTGCGGAACGCCAATGGAAACAGCCCTCCAGTCGCAAAAACACCAGTCAGCAATTACCCTTTATTTCCTGCCACTGAGCCAATTTTGTATCCACTGCTACATTTCCCTGGATCCCATGGGATTTTTTTTTTTTTTAAACCAGTCTGCCATGTGGGACCTTGTTAAAAGCCTTGCTAAAATCCATGTAGACCACATCAACTGCACTACCCTCATCTATCTTCCTTGTTACTTCAAAAAATTCGATCAAGTTGGTCAAACAAGATTTTCCCTCAACAAACCCATGCTGACTATCCTTGATTAACCTGTGTCTTTCTAAGTGGCAGTTTATGCTGTCTCTCAGAATAGATTCCAATAATTTGCCCACTACTGAGTTTTGACTGACTGGCCTGTAATTATTCGGTCTATCCCTCGCTCCCTTTTTAAACAGGTACAATGTTAGCAGCTCCCCAATCCTCCGGCACCACACCTGTATCCAGTGAGGACTACAAAATGATGGTTAGACATTCCACTATTGCTTCTTTTACCAGCTTCGAATGCATTTCATCTGGCCCTGGTGATTTATCAACTTTCAAGGATGCTAATCCCATTAATACTTATCTCTCTCTACGTTTATCACATCCAATATTTCACACTCCTCCTCAACTACAGTATCTGCAACGTCCCCCTCTTTTGTGAAGACAGACGCAAAGTATGCATTAAGAACTATACCAACATCTTCCGCTCCTACACATAGGCTACCGTTTTGGTCTTTTATGCCCCTACTCTCTCCTTAGTTATCCTCTTACTCTTAATGTATTGATAAAACATCTTTGGGTTCACCTTGATTTTGCTTGCCAATATTCTTTCATGCCCTCTCTGCTTTCCTAATTTCCTTTTTGATTTCACCCCTCCGCTTTCTATACTCCTCTCGGCTTTCTGTAGTACTGAGTCCTCAATGTGACATACGCTTTCCTTTTCTGCATTCCCTGTAGGCTCCTTGACATCCATGGGGCTCTAATTTTGGCCATCTCACCCTTTTTTCTTTGTGGGAACATGTTTACTCAGAACCCCTCGAGTCTCCCGTGAATGTCTCCCACTGCTCTGATACTAATTTACCTTCAAGTAGCTGTTTCCAGTCCACTTTCGCTAAATCACTCCTCAGCTTAGTAAAATTGCCTTTGCCTCAATTGAGAACTCTAACTCTTGTTATCTCTGTCCTTTTCCATAATTATGACTAAATAATGATCACTACCACCAAAATGCTCTCCCATTGCCACTGCTTTCACCTGCCCATCTTCATTTTCTAAAGCCAAGTTTAAAACTGCACCCTCTCTTGTTGGACTTGCTGCATACTGGGCAAAAAAGTTCTCCTGAATGTACCTCAAGCATTCTGCTCCCTCAATTCCTTTCACACTAAAACTATCCCAGTTAATATTGGTGTAGTTAAAATCCCCCATTACTGCCCTATTGTTCTTGCATTTCTCAGAGAAGTTTTCAGTTCATTAGATTTCAACTTTCCCTTGTATTTGCAAGCCTTTTCTTTTCGCTGGATACAGTCTCTTACCTCATCTGTTGACTATGGTGATTTAACTAAATGTGGAGCCTTTGCCTTTTACAGGTATGTGCTGCTCTTGTATTGTACCAAATACATCTTTGAATACCTGCTGCTGTACATCTGTAGGTTTACCCAATAACAGTTAAGTCCCGCTTACTGTAATTAATTTATTGCTCATCACTTCAAAATTTGTCATAATTAAATTCAAATCCTCTGTTTGCGACTCTCCCTTCCCCATCCCAAACTTAATATCAAATTCAATCACTATTTTCAAGATGCTCCCTTACTGTAAAATTGTTCATCAATTCTGGTTGTTTACTTATCACCAGTATGGCCTGCTCTTGTCAGTTCAGAAAAATCACAGTCCTTATTACTTGAGCCATTCTGCTTCTCCCAATCTGTACAAAAATTAAAATCCCTCATTATAATCACTTGGTTTTCACCATATCCTTCCCTGATCTCAGTATTTATACATCCCCCTGCCCCCACTAAATCACTCCCGTCAGGAAGTCTGTAGATGATTCCTACCAGAGTGTTGTATCATTTGCTGTTCCTCAACGTAAGGAATAGGAACAGGAATAGGCCATTTGGCCCTTCAAGCCTGCTCCATCATTTAACAAGATCACAGCTGATCTTCTGTCTCAACTCAACCTTCCTGCATTATCCCCATATCCCTCAATTCCCTTACTACCCAGAAATCCATCAACTTCAGCCCCGAATATACTCAACGACTGAGCGTCCACAGCTTTCTGGGATACAGAATTCAAAAGATTCACAACCCTCAGGGTGAAGACATTTCTCATCTAAATTCCTAAATGGCCGAACCCTTATTCTAATACTGTGATCCCTAGTTCTAGACTCCCCGAGTGGAAAAAATCCTAACATCTACCCTGTCAAGCCACTTAAGAATCTTTTATGATTCAATGAGATCACATTTCATTCTTCTAAATTCTAGGGAATACAGGCCTGGTTTACTCAATCCCCTCATCCCAGGAACCAGTCTAATGAACCTGCAATGCACTCCCACTAAGGGAATTACATCCTTCCTTAGGTAAAGAGATCAAAACTATACATAGCACTCCAGGTGTGGTGTCACCATGCCCCTACATAGTTAGAGTAAAACTTTACTCTTATACGCCAATCCCTTTGTAATAAAAGCTAACATAGCATTTTCTTTCCCAATAGCTTGCTGTACCAGCATGTTAACTTTGTGATTTGTGTACAAGGACACCCACGTCCCTCTGAATACCAACATTTTCAGTCTTTCACCATTTAAAAAATATTCTGCTTCTCTATTTTTTCCATCCAAAGTAGATAACTTCACATTTTCCCACATTAATATTCCATCTGCCATATTCTCGCTCACTCTACCCAGTGTTTTTATTGTCCCATTGCCTTTTCTGAAATCCCTTCATTAAAACATTGTAATCGTGTTTATCAATATCGTCATTCCCCTACTTTCCCACTTTTGCTCCAAATCAGGCTCAGGTAGTAGATAGGTCTCTGTAATGGTTTCTACAGCAAACTGAATTTGTGCTTCAAATCATTTGTTTTATTTCTAATGCTATGTGCATTCATGTAAGAATTTTTGTCAGAATATTTGTATGGTGTAGAAAACTCATCACCCTCCTTGTACTCCCTTCCCCACTAGTGAATCCTTTCACTTACTATAATCATCGACTTACTATAAACATTCTACACAGTAATTATAAATTTATCATTTTGAAAACCAGATTATAAAATCTCAATACTTACAAGAACACCAATGGAGGCGCAACTCAGCAAGATGCAGACAACAAAGAAAACATTCAGTGGTTTTGGAGGCAATTGAGGGAAAACAAAAGCACTAATAATTGTAACCTGTAGAACAGAATTTGGAAAAACTTGACATCAGCTAGATAACAAGCAATTACTTATTCTACAGAATCACCAACATTAAATTTTACTTCCATTCCAAAGCAAGGCAATAAGGTTATATAAAAGAAAACATGGTACACTAGTTTCTCTAGCTACTGCTGATTCTCAGTTATAATTTCATCTCTCCCTCTTCCCAAAGCAGATAATTGCATTGGTGAGTCCATTGTCTTCCCATTCCCCCACACAAACATACATAGTCTAATAAAACACAACTGACAGCTGAACTGTTCCTTTTACCAAATTCAAGACTTCTAACTTTCAAATACATCAATTACTAGGTGAAGGGAAAACAAGACAAGGAAACAGAAAGAAAAGTATGAGACACAATGTCAAAAAACTGAGAACCAGGAGATTAATAAAGGAGAGCTAGAGATTGAGATTATCAAACAGGTTTGAGTTACATGTTCTTAAAATGTACAAAGTACTCGCAATAAAATTAGTGAGGTAGTGACACAAGTAGCTCAGGGGCTGGGAGAGAAGGGGTTTTTGATATAACAGCATTAACAGGGGAATGCCTTAGACCATGGTAGCACTAAGTCTAAGTTCTACAGACATGCAATCCAGAGTGTTGAGGCAGGTCAGAAAAGATTCCAACCACCATCCTTCAAGCATCCTTAGATTTGTAAGTTGGATTAGAGGGTTTCTAACACAACACCTCTGCTCAAGAAGGGAACAAGGGATAACTATAGATCAGTCAGCCTAACACATGGTAACAGTCTGCACAGATTTGTAAAAGGCATGCAGTATCTAAAAATTTGAATAGAATTCTGAGAGTGTATTGATGAAAGAAATGCAGTGATTTATGGATTCTCCAAAAGGCATTTGATAAGGTGCGACATTGGAGGCTTAATGAAAATGGGGTTCATGGTTTTAATGGGAATATGGCAGCATAAAGAAAGGTAGTTAACTGAATGAAAGGAAAAAAAAAGATTATAGTGTTTAATGGATATATTTCAAACTAAAAGGAGTGGGGTCCACCAGTTAGTAACACTGCTCTTAATCAGTGGGGGCACAACAATATTTGTAGATGACACAAAATTAAGCAGTGTGGTTAGCTGTGAAGACGTCTGCGAATTACTTCAGGAAGTCAGGCCGGTTAGTAGATTGGGGAGATAGATGTCATTAAATTTAATGTAGAGGGATTAGGAACATTTTGGAAGGAAAAACAAGGAGAGGATATAGATTTTAAATGGTAAAACTTTAAAAAGGAATAAAAGCTGAGACACCGGGGCAATTTCAATACATGAATCTTAAAAGTTGGAATAAATTGATAGAGCTGTAAATAAGAAAAGCCTGCGGGAACCGAGGTTTTATAAATGGGGCTGAGTCCAAAAGAAGTAATGCTAAATCTGCGCAAATCATTGGTTAGGCTGCAATCAAAATACTGTATTGGCTCTCTGGTACCCTACTTTAGGAAGGAGAGAATACAAAACATACATTACCTGGCATGACAGACTTTAATTATGAAGAGGGACTACAGAAATTGTTTCTTACCCTGCACTACACACCACCCTGATGCCAGCAGCACCCCCCCCCCCCCCCCCCACCGAAAATAGAAATCAAGAAAACGAGAAAAACTCAATTATGAGCCAGTTTTAATAAGGCAGGCAGAGGGGAAATCACCAAAAGAATAAAACGTTTTTTTAAAAAAGTAGGAATTTTAAGGTATTTAATTTCCTGCCAGAAATATTGGTACAGATAGAATCCCTCAACTTTGAAAAGGGAAGTAGATAAAAGATTCTAAACAGTGGCATTTAAGAACAATTGGGCAGCTTTCAGAGAGCTGCCATAGATGAAATACTCTAAATGGCATTATACTTTGCTGTAAAATTCTATGATTCTTTTCTACCTGCCATCAAATCAAAAAAAAATACTGGCATTCTTCATGGCTTTTAGACCCCACTTTCGCTTATTTATGCCTTACAATAGCTCCAATAGACATCCAGAATAGCACCAACTTAAAAAACAGGTTCTTCCACTTCAACCCTTGGGCCCTACATTTAATCTGCAATCCAAAACCCACAATAACAACCTTTTTTTCTGCTATTTACAAACTATAAACATTCCAGATTTCACCCATTTGAAATAAACTAAATCCAGAGATTTATTATAATAAAAACAAGAAGTGCTGGAAATACTCAGCAGGTCTGGCAGCATCTGTGGAGAGAGAAGCAGAGTTAACGTTTCAGGTCAGTGACCCTTCTTCGGATCCAGAGATTTATTAGTTCATTTGAAATAAATTGCATTTGAAGAGTGGACTCCTATGCTATGGGAGACCTCACTTTAAGTCCATGGGGAGAAAAATATCAACTTCCTCCCCCTCCTAATGATTATTGCAAGACCAATAATTCAGACTCCTGTCCTTCCACTATTAGAATACTGCTTTAAAAATGGATGCATCACTTGCAAAAATATTCTTATGTAAAAAAAAAACCAGGGAGGTAGGCAGGTGGATTGCACCTATGCTTTACGACCCTTATGACCATTGTTTAAATCCCCATTTGCGAAACTACCTGCCAGCACAAGCTGGATATTTATTTTGAATTAAGAAGCAAGACATATGACGATTCAGACCTGGATTCTGGCTCGGACCATAAAGGAGACATTAAACTGGCAGTGGCCAAGCCAAGTTACAGCACAGAAGGGAAAAAAAATCAAATAAGTTTTCAAAGGCCACACGGATCACGTCCGCATCTGAAACTTTCATACATAAACGCAAAGCTATTAAGTTTAAAATGGCAGATCTTGGGCAGCATTGATATATTGGGGAATCTCACAAAAGTCCTATGCTGGTGCTGTTCCCATTGTAAGTAGCATGCTTAAAATTTGTGTTCCATGTAATCTCTTATCCTTGTGTTCAATGATCATTGAAAAAAATGATTATAGCAAAAAAAAAGTTTGATCCAAAAGTGATTAAATTTACAAAGAATTGTGGAAATTTCATTTTATGTCAAGACAGAGGAACTTTGTTTCTTGCTATAATAGGTTCTACTTCAGAAATTGTACCAGTTATTCATGGACAATCTTTAAATATAATTAAAAGGACTAAAAAGTGATCTCCATCACAGTTGGCCTTAAATCTGTTAAAGAAAATTCTTACTTTCATGAAATTTGGAAAATATTTGGTTGCATCTATTCTCCACCAACATTCCTATATTTATGTCAGAATTCCAAAACCACAATTAATAAGGGTAGTTTTATTCAAACACCATCATTTAGCAAGTTAAAATTGCAATACTGGAATGCAGAGAGCAAGCAGATGGGTCTTCATGAGGATCTATCCTTAGTGGCGATTTCCGGATAAACCTGGCTGCTTCTATCACACACCAGGGGCTGGATTTTATAAGCAGTGGCGCGCTTCAAAAATGGCGGCCTGCAAAGATCTGCCACAATTCCAAGCACGGCGGCTCATTTAAATAGCTGGGGCGGGCAACCCCCCCCCACCCCCAATCACATGGAGGGGGCGGGTTGTCCGTTCTTGGCAATGGTGCCAGCGCAGGCACGGACGCCATTTTTAAAGGGCTGTTAGCCCTACCAGCTAATTTAAATATTTAAAGATAGAATGAACTAAATGACATCTCTTTTGCCCCTCTCCCACCCCCCATAATAAATTAATTATTTGCCCTCCCCCCCCAAACACATTTACCTTTACCATTTGACCTTCTACCATCCCCCCCATCCCCCAAACTGCATAAACTTTAACTACACCTCTTCCCACCCTCCCCTACACCCATGATGTTAATTTTACCCCATTTCCCCCACCCTCCCCCCCACACTTGTAAATGTACCTCCTCCCCCCTCCCCACCAGTGTTGCACCTCTTTTCCCCCAGACAGGGATCCAAAGGCATGGGAGTGCCAGCTGCCAAGCCGAAGGTCGCAACGGGACATCAGGAGGTGATGCAAGTTTATTTAAATTAATTATTTTAATTTAGTTAAATATTCAAATTGTGGTCCCATCGCCCAGTGACAAGGGGAGGCCCCCACGGTACCTCGCCGCTGCCTGGAGGATCGGGCCAGGCCCTACCAGCCTCGAGGTCCATGGCAGGCTTCATGCGGGGCGATATGAACCGCCTGCAAAAGGACATAGATTAGGCTTGCAGAATTGGCAAAAAGGGGGCAGACGGAATTTAATACAGACCAGTGTGAGATGATGCATTTTGACAGAAGGGATAGGGTGAGGCAATATAGACTTAATGGCACAGTTCTAAAGAATGTGCAGGAACAAAATATCCTGGGGGTGCAGGTGCATCTATCTTTGAAGGTGGCAGGACATATTGAGAGAGTGGTTAGCAAAGCATATGGGATCTTGGGCTTCATTAGTACAGGCATTGAGTACAAAAGCAGAGAAGTTACGCTGAACCTTTATAAAGCTCTGGTAGGCCCGAACTACAGTACTGCATCCAGTTCTGGTCACCACACTTTAGGAAGCAGGTGAGGGTCCTTGAGCAGGTGCAGAGCAGATTTACCAGAATGGTTCCTGGGATGGGAAATTTTAGTTACAAGGTTAGATTGGAAAAGCTGGGGCTGTTCTCCTGGAGCAAAGGAGATTGAGGGCAGAGATGATAGATGTAGAAGATTATGATCGGCTTAGATAAGTTAGACAAGGAAAAACTGTTTCCATTAATTAATGGTACAAGGTCTAGGAGACACAGATTGAAGGTTTTGGGCAAGAGATGCAGGGGGAATGTGAGGAAGAACTTTTTATTTTTACACACACCAATTGGTAATGACCTGGAACTCGCTGCCCATGATGGTGGTGGAAACGGAGACAATCAATGACTTCAAAAGGAAACTGGATGGGCACTTTAGGAAATAAACTTGCAGGGCTACGAGGATCGAGCGGGGGAATGGGACTCTCTGGATTGCTCCTCGGAGAGCTGGCATGGACCCGATAGGCAGAATGGCCTCCTCCTAAGCCGTAAATGACCAATCATGCACATTGTGCAGATGTGTTATTTGAAATCACTAAAATGAAAATATTCTTTTAGATACCAAATATTGTAATATCAAACAGCGGCTCTCATTCAGACAACCTGTACCAATTTGGATCAATGCAACTTATCAATGATAGGACCCAGCATTTAAACCTTTCTGAAGGCTTATCTGCACTTTGAGAAGCACAAGTATACTGGCCACCTGATTAAAGTGGTTGTTAACACCCACTCTTTCAAAGCACTGCTCTGCTCACCACTGCTAATCCCTCAGGAAGGATGGTAATTTTCTGTCCTACAATGCATCTGAGAGAGACTATGAAAATTGGAAAGTGCAACCAGAGGCCAGATGGGAGACAGTAACACCTGACCCTAGATCTAACGGCCATCTTAAATGAAGCTTCCTTCTTCAAGGAGGAAAGTTCTTTGGTCCAGACCTGAACAAGTCCAAACAATCTAATCAACGTTGCCTCCAATTTCCACTCTTTCCTCACCTTCACATGGTCCGTTTCCAACTCTTCCTCGACTTCTCTGCTTCTGGGGATAGGCCATCAACCAAAACGCACTTTAAGCCCACTGACTCCCACAGATATCTTGACTACACTTCCTTCAACCCCGCTACCTGCAAGCACTCCATTCCATTCTCCCAGTTTCTGTCCTGACAGTGCAACCATCCCGACCAGCACTTGAGTCTTCCTTTTCTCCACAACTGATGATTCTCCCCCAAGGTTGACAGGGCCCTCAACATTTTTCCTGCCATTTCCCACAATTCTGCTCTCACTCTTTCCCCCAGATCCCAGAAACATTATCTACTACACACACATATCTTTCCCATCCCACCTTCCCTGCCCCCCCAGTTCAACAATCCAAAGTGACCATTCCCTCTGCGACACCCTGGTCTACTCCTCAATCACCGTCTCCCTTTCCCACAGCATCTTTCCATGCAAGCACAGGAGGTGCAACACCTGCACTTTGCTTCCTCCCTTCTCACTGTCCAAGGCCCCAAACACTCCCTTTAGGTGAAACAATGACTTACTTGTACTTCTTTCAATTTAGTATCTTGTATTCACTGCGACATGACTCACTAGCTGCAACCAGAAGCAACTATAATGAGGGCAAATGCCTCACAAATTCGAACCTGATGGCCTCAGAGCATGGAAGGACTTGAAGAAATTGTACTGCAGTACCCATGGGCAAATCAAAGAGTTTCCATAAATTACTGTATGTTCCAACACATGAATCGAGGCCAAAGGCTTGCACAAGGAGATTTCATGTTTATCCATAATGCTGACTGTCCAGAATTTACTAAGGCAGCCAGCAGCACAGTAAGGCGAATCAGACTTTGTATTCTTCTGCATCACAGGTTTAATATTTCCAAATTTGGTAAACAAGGCAGCAAGGACAAATTTAAGCAGATTTATACCATTTTTTCAACATTTTCCTGACTGACCTCTCCTCCTCCATAAAATTCCACTCATTCAAAACACTGCTACCCATAGCCCATCCCAATCACTCATCACCCCATCCTTGCCAACTGCATTGAATTCTGGTCCCCCAAAATCTCAAATTTAGAATTATCTTTGCATTGAAGTCTCTCATGGCCTTGTCCCTCCATCTCTAACCTCCTCCAACCCTCCCCCCACACACACTCTGACTCTGGCCTTCAACATAGTCCCATTTCACCCTACCATTTCAACCTGTGCCTTCAGCCACCTAGACCCCACACTAATTCCCATGAAAATCCACTTCATCCCATTTAAACGCCCTTCTTAAAACTCACCTCTGTTCTAGTTTTTGGTTATTGTTCCAACTACTTTTTCGGTCAAGCCTCCATTTCATGCTGATTATGCCTCTGTGAAGCATCTTGGGTTTTTTTTTACATTAAAGACGCTTTATAAATGCAATGTTTTGGTTATTTTCTCCGGTAAACTTGATTTCACTTGTTTTCATCCATTTTGGTCTACATCCACACATTATCACTCTCCTGTCCAACCCACCTACCTATCTTTAAGATAAAAGCAAAATACTGCGGATGCTGGAAATCTGAAATAAAAACAAGAAATGCTGGAACCACTCAGCAGATCTGGCAGCATCTGTGGAAAGAGAAGCAGAGTTAACGTTTCGGGTCAGTGACCCTTCTTCGGAACTGACAAATATTAAAAATGTCACAGGTTATAAGCAAGTGAGGTGGGGGTGGGGCAAAGGAGAAGGTGCAGATTGGACAAGGCCACATAGCTGACCAACAGGTCATGGAGCAAAGGCAAACAATATGTTAATGGTGTGTTGAAAGACAAAGCATTAGTACAGAATAGGTGTTAACGGACTGAATATTGAACAGCAGCAACTGCAAACATGAAAGAAAACAGTGGGTAAGCAAACTGAAGTCGAGGTAGCTGTGGGAGTCGGTGGGCTTATAATGGATATTAGTAGACAACCTATCCCCAGAGATGTAGACAGAGAAGTCGAGGAAGGGAAGGGAAGTGTCAGAGATGGACCATGTAAAGGTGGGAGAAGGGTGGAAATTGGAAGCACTACACTTCGACTACTCTTCTTCACACCCTACCTCCTGTAAGGACTCAATTCCATTCTCCCAGTTTCTCCGTCTCCGACGCATCTGCTCTGATGATGCTACCTTCCATGCTTCTGGTATGACCTCCTGTTTCGTCAACCGAGGATTCCCCACACTGTTGTTGACAGGGCCCTCAACCGTGTCCGGCCCATTTCCCGTACCTCTGCCCTCAACCCTTCCCTTCCCTCCCAGAACCGTGACAGAGTTCCCCTTGTCCTCACTTTCCACCCCATCAGCCTCCATATCCAAAGGATCATCCTCCGCCATTTCCGCCACCTCCAGCTTGATGCCACTACCAAATGCATCTTCCCCTCCCTTCCCCTGTCAGCATTCCGAAGGGATCGTTCCCTCTGCAACACCCAGGTCCACTCCTCCATTACCCCCACCACCTCGTCCCCATCCCATGGCACCTTCCCCTGCAATCGCAGGAGGTGTAATACCTGCCCATTTACCTCCTCTCTCCTCACTATCCCAGGCCCCAAAAACTCCTTTCAGGTGAAGCAGCGATTTACTTGTACTTCTTTCAATGTAGTATACTGTATTCGCTGCTCACAATGTGGTCTCCTCTACATTGCGGAGACCAAGCGCAGACTGGGTGACCGTTTTGCAGAACACCTCCGCTCGTACCGCAAGCAGGACCCTGAGCTTCCGGTTGCTTGCCATTTCAACATTCCCCCCTGCTCACATCTGTGTCCTGGGATTGCTGCAGTGTTCCAGTGAACATCAACGCAAGCTCGAGGAACAGCATCTCATCTACCGATTAGGCACACTACAGCCTGCCGGACTGAACATTGAGTTCACTAATTTCAGAGCATGACAGCCCCCCATTTTAGTTTCATTTTTAGTTGTTTTTTCTTTTTTCTTCTTTTTTACAACCTTTTTTTTTGCATTTATTTAATTTCATCTTAGTTTGTTCAGTTTGCTTACCCACTGTTTTTTTTCATGTTTGCACTTGCTGCTGTTCAATATTCAGTCCGTTAACACCTATTCTGTACTAATGCTTTGTCTTTCAACACACCATTAACATATTGTTTGCCTTTGCTCCATGACCTTTTGGTCAGCTATGTGGCCTTGTCCAATCTGAACCTTCTCCTTTGTTATCTCTTGCCCCACCCCCACCTCACTTGCTTATAACCTGTGACATTTTTAATATTTGTCAGTTCCGAAGAAGGGTCACTGACCCGAAACACTAACTCTGCTTCTCTTTCCACAGATGCTGCCAGACTTGCTGAGTGGTTCCAGCATTTCTTGTTTTTGTTTAGTTTAGAGATACAGCACTGAAACAGGCCCTTCGGCCCACCGAGTCTGTGCCGACCATCAACCACCCATTTATACTAATCCTACACTAATCCCGTATTCCTATCACATCCCCACCTGTCCCTATATATTTCCCTACCACCTACCTATACTAGGGGCAATTTATAATGGCCAATTAACCTATCAACCTGCAAGTCTTTGGCATGTGGGAGGAAACCAGAGCACCCGGAGGAAACCCACGCAGACACAGGGAGAACTTGCAAACTCCGCACAGGCAGTACCCAGAATCGAACCCGGGTCCCTGGAGCTGTGAGGCTGCGGTGCTAACCACTGCGCCACTGTGCCGCCCCTATCTTTCAGCCTTTGCAATAGGCACACTCCCACAGCCAGATAATGAAGTTAATGAAGGACAACAACTCGTATTTATACAGTGCATTTAACATAGTAAAACATCCCAAGGTGCTTAACAAGAGCAATATCAATAAAACATTTGACACCGAGCCATCGGAGGAGAACTCAGGAAAGTTGACCAAAAGTTTGGGAAAGTAGTAAATTTTAAAGGAGCGTATTAAAAGAGGAGAGAGGGGTACAGAGGTGGGGAGTTTTAGGGATGGAATTTCAGAGGCTAGGCAGCTGAAAGTAGGGCCACCAATGATGGAGATATTAAAATCAGGGATACACAGAGGCCAGAATTGGAGGAACACAGAGATCTCAATGGCTTGAAGGGATGGAGGCGATTACACAGAGATAGGGAGGGGCAAGGCCATGGAGGGATTTTAAAACAAGGATAAGGATTTTAAAATTGAGGCATCGTCCGACAGGGAGATAGTGATGGTTAGTGAGCACAGGGGTGATGGGTGAAGATATGGGCAGCAGTTTTGGATAAGCACAAGTTTATGTTAAAAGAAGCCAGGGAAGAAATAGCAGACGGTCTGACCATCATTTTCCAGTCCTCACTGGATACAACTTGGGATAAACCAAATATTTACAGCCCAATCAGTCTAACCTCAGTAGTGGGTAAATTATTGGAATCAATTCGAAGAGACATGATAAACTGTCACTTAGAAAGGCAATGATTAATCAAGAATAGTCAGTTTGAGGAAGTAACAAGGAGGATTGATGAGGGTGGTACAGTTGATGTGGTCTACATGAATTTTAGTAAGGCTTTTGACAAGGTTCTACACAGCAGACTGGTTAAAAAAAACCCATTGATCGAGGGGAATGTAGCAAGCTGGATACAAAATTAGCTCAGTGGCAGGAAACAAAGGGTAATTGTTGATTGCCGTTTTCTGACAGTTATTTTTGCAACTGGAAGGCTGTTTCAGTGGCGTTCTGCAGGGCGCAATACTAGGTCCCCTACTTTTTGCGGTATATATTAATGATTTGGATGTAAATGTAGGGGGGATTGATCAAGAATTTTGCAGCCAACCCAAAAATTGGACGCGTAGTTGATAGCGAGGAGGACAGCCGTAGACTGCAGTAAGTTATCAATGGACTGGTCAGGTCAGCAGAAAAGCAGCAAATGGAATTTAACCCAAAATAATGTGAGGTGATGCATTTGGGGAGGTCAAACAAGGCAAAGGGATACACAATAAATGGGAGGATACTGAGAAGTGTAGAGGAAATGTGGGACCTTGCAGTGAATTTCCACAGATCCCTGAAGGTAGTAGGGCAGGTCAATAAAGCGGTTAAGAAGGCATATGGAAACCTTTCCTTTATGAGCCGAGGTATAGAATACAAGACCAGGGAGGTTATGCTGGAACTACATAAAACATTAGTTAGGCCACAACTTGACTACTGTGTGCAGTTCTGGTCACCTCATTACAGAAAGGATGTAATTGCACTAGAGAGGGTACAGAGGAGATTTACAAGGATGTTGCCAGGACTGGAAAATTGCAGCAATGAGGAAAGATTGGATAGGCTGGGGTTGTTCTCCTTGGAACAGACAAGGCTGAGGGGAAATTTGATTGGGATATACAAAATTGTGAGGGGCCTGGATAGAGTGGATAGGAAGGGCCTATTTACCTTAGCAGAGAGGTCAGTGACTAATGGGTATAGATTTAAAGTGATTGGTAGAAGGATTAGAGCGGAGATGTGGAAAGGTTTTTTCACCCAGAGGGCAGTGGGGGTCTGGAACTCACTGCCTGAAAGGATGGTAGAGGCGAAAACCTCGTCTCATTTAAAAGGGGTCTGGACATGCACCAGAGTGCCGTAACCTGCAGGGCTTTGGACCAAATGCTGGAAAGTGGAATTAGGTTGAGTGGCTTTTTTTCAGCCGACGGAGACACGATGGGCTAAGTGTCCTCTCTGTGCCATTCTATGTAGGGTGGAAGATGGGCAGCCAACTGGGGCAGCATTGGAATTGTCAAGTTCAGAAGGAACAAAAGCATGGATGAGGGTTTCAGCCAATGAACTTAGGGAAGACTGGAGTTGAGCGATGTTAGAGGTGGAAGTTGGCCGCCTTGGTGATGCTGTGGATATGCAGCCAGAAACGCAACTCATGGTTGCGAACAATCTTGCCCAGCTTAAGGCAGTTACCAAGGATGGAAAGGGAGGACAGCGAATGAACATTTTGGCAGGGATCAAATACAATGGCTTCAGTCATCCCAATATTTAGTTGGAGGAAATTTCTGCTCCTCCAATATTGGAGCCAGTGGAAATGGGCGAGGTACTAAATGAGTACTTTGCATCAGTATTCACCAAGGAGAAGGACTTGGTGGATGATGAGCCTAGGGAAGAGAGTATAGATAATCTCAGTCATCTCATTATCAAAAAGGAGGTGGTGTTGGATGTCTTGCAAAGCATTAAGGTAGATAAGTCCCCAGGGCCTGATGGGATCTACCCCAGAATACTGAGGGAGGCAAGGGAAGAAATTGCTGGGGCCTTGACAGAAATCTTTGCATCCTCATTGGCTACAGGTGAGGTCCCAGAGGACTGGAGAATAGCCAATGTTGTTCCTTTGTTTAAGAAGGGTAGCAAGGATAATCCAGGAAATTATAGGCCGGTGAGCCTTATGTCAGTGGTAGGGAAATTATTAGAGAGAATTCTTCGGGTCAGGATTTACTCCCATTTGGAAACAAATGGACTTATTAGCGAGAGGCAGCATGGTTTTGTGAAGGGGAGGTCGTGTCTCACTAACTTGATTGAGTTTTTTGAGGAAGTGACAAAGATGATTGATGAAGGAAGGGCAGTGGATGTTATCCATATGGACTTCAGTAAAGCCTTTGACAAGGTCCCTCATGGCAGACTGATACAAAAGGTGAAGTCACATGGGATCAGAGGGGAGCTGGCAAGATGGATACAGAACTGGCTCGGTCATAGAAGACAGAGGGTAGCAGTGGAAGGGTGCTTTTCTGAATGGAGGGATGTAACTGGTGGTGTTCCGCAGGGACCTTTGCTGTTTGTAGTATATATAAATGATTTGGAGGAAAATGTAGCTGGTCTGATTAGTAAGTTTGCGGACGACACAAAGGTTGGTGGAGTTGCGGATAGTGATGAGGATTGTCAGAGGATACAGCAGGATATAGATCGGTTGGAGACTTGGGCGGAGAAATGGCAGATGGAGTTTAATCCGGACAAATGTGAGGTAATGCATTTTGGAAGGTCTAATGCAGGTGGGAAGTATACAGTAAATGGCAGAACCCTTAGGAGTATTGACAGGCAGAGAGATCTGGGCGTACAGGTCCACAGGTCACTGAAAGTGGCAACGCAGGTGGATAAGGTAGTCAAGAAGGCATACGGCATGCTTGCCTTCATCAGTCGGGGCATAGAGTATAAAAATAGGCAAGTCATGCTGCAGCTGTACAGAACTTTAGTTAGGCCACACTTAGAATATTGCGTGCAATTCTGGTCGCCACACTACCAGAAGGACGTGGAGGCTTTGGAGAGGGCACAGAAGAGGTTTACCAGCATGTTGCCTGGTCTGGAGAGCATTAGCTATGAGGAGAGGTTGGATAAACTCGGATTGTTTTCACTGAAACGACGGAGGTGGAGGGGTGACATGATAGAGGTTTACAAAGTTATCAGCGGCATGGACAGAGTGGATAGTCAGAAACTTTTTCCCAGGGTGAAAGAGTCAGTTACTAGGGGACATAGGTTTAAGGTGAGAGGGGCAAAGTTTAGAGGGGATGTGCGAGGCAAGTTCTTTACACAGAGGGTGGTGAGTGCCTGGAACCTGTTGCCGGGGGAGGTGGTGGAAGCAGGTACCATAGAGACATTTAAGTGGCATCTTGACAAATACATGAATAGGATGGGAATAGAGGGATACGGACCCCGGAAGTGCAGAAGGTTTTAGTTTAGGCAGGCATCAAGATCAGCGCAGGCTTGGAGGGCCGAATGGCTTGTTCCTGTGCTGTACTGTTCTTTGGACATTCAAAAAGCAGTAAAGACAGTTGAGGGGTCCAAGGAAGTGGTGATCGCTGCAGATCAGAAGTTATCTCTGGGCCAGCTTCCTGTCTTGATAGTTCAGGGGGACTCCATGGTACTAATAAGAGCAGGGCATTCTCCTGGTGTCCTGGCCAACTTGCTCCCTTAACCAATACCCACCCACACACAAAAATAAATTAACTGGTCATTCATTTCATTGCTATCTGTGAGTTACTAACACAGAACCAAACTTGTCTACATAACGGTCACAGCACTTCAACAAATGTGTGTGTGTGAAACACTTTGAAATGTTTCACCATGATAAAATGGCAAATAAATGCAAGTATTAATAAATATACAGAAAGGTAATTCCAATTTGAATGAGGCTACAACTTGATCATCTGTGAAAGAACTAAGCACCTTCAATATTAGCAAGTGAACGAATCTTCCCTCTCCCATCTCCAGTCTACTGCCTGATCATTAGATATATTCAGAAAATGATGCACCATCAACCTATTTGATTGGCTGCTTCCAGAACACAGCACTACTGCTTTCCCATTACAGCATTTGGTTGTATCATAGAAATCCAATATCCTGGTCTCAAGCATTCTTCCTGACAATCTATTTCATAGGACAAACTCGCATTTGTCCTAAATTTGCCCTATTTTGCAGTTATGTGCACAGTTACTGTCTCCTAAATACTCATCTGTGAATACCATTAAAGAACCAAGCTGCTAATTATGTTTACTGGCAATTAGTTCAAGATTTGAAACCTCTGTACTTACTATTAGCAATAAAGAAGTGAGGACACCAACAACAATGTTGATAATTCGATCCTGAAAAACAGTGCAAGAAAGATTTCAAGATACATACAAGCAGGGTATTAAGATACCTTGATCCAATTTAATTTAAATACTCCTGCAAATTGTAATACATTTATCAGAAGCAAAGATACAATGGAAATTTTACAGATTTTAATTTCTCACTTGAAAAAACTCTAATGTACAGAACATACAGATCATATTAACACAAGTGGTCATTCTTCAGGTGTGGGCAGAGACAGTGAATATCAATATTGCAATCCTCCTGCTGCTCTGCTCGAGATTTACGAACTCAGCAGCCATAAAGGATCAAGCCTGGGATCTTTCTGGGCTATGTAACTGAGTACCAAACCACACTATGCAATCACTCACGGAGCACTCCAAAGAACATCCAGCCATTTTAAGGGACAGAATTCAGAAAGCAGACTTTCGTACCCACTGTTAAATATGAGGTGGATGGAACTTTTTTAGGATTATTTATAATGTTAGAATGCAAGGGGTTAATAGTAACAAAACGCACTAAGAATAATTAAATTAGTGTTCCTGGTTAATGAAGCTTTAAAAGGGCAACATATCATCTAAAAGGTGACCAGAAAGTTTCTACGACAACAGTTCATTAGGTGTTGAATCTCAACCATATTTTGGAAAAGAGGCAGAACAATCGGAGAACATATGAATTAGGAGCAGGAGTAGGCCACTCAGCCCCTTGAGCCTGCTCCATCATTCAATAAGATCATGGCTGATCTGATTGTAACCTCAACTCCACATTCCCGCATACCCCCAATCACCTTTCACTCCCTTGCTTACCAAGAATATATCTACCTCTGTCTTAATATTCAAAGACTCTGCTTCCACCACCTTTTGAGGAAGCGTGTTTCAAAGACTCACTACCTTCAGAAAAAAATTCTCCTCATCTGTCTTAAATGGGCAACCCCTTATTTTTAAGCAGTGACCCCTGTTTTAGATTCCCCCACAAGGGGAAACATCCTTTCCACATCCACCCTGTCAAGACCCCTCAGGATTTTATATGTTTTAATCAAGTCGCCTCTTGCTAGTCTAAACTCCAGCGGATACAAGCCTAGCCTGTCCAACCTTTCCCCAGAAGACAACCCACCCATTCCAGATATTAGTCTAGTAAACCTTCTCCGAACTGCTTCCAATGCATTTACATCCTTCCTGAAATGAGACCAATACTGTACACAGTACTCCAGATGTGGTCTCACCAATGCCCTGTACAACTGAAGCATAACATCGCTACTTTCGTATTCGATTCCCCTCATGATAAACGATAACATTCTATTAGCTCTCTTAATTACGTGCTGTATCTGCATGCTAATCTTTTGCGATTCATGCACTAGAACACCCAGATCCCTCTGAATCTCAGAGCTCTGCAATCTCTCACCATTTAGATAATATGCTTCTTTTTTTATTCTTCCTGCCAACATGGACAGTTTCACATTTTCCCACATTATACTTCATTTGCCTGATCTTTGCCCACTCACTTTCTTCTTTTGGGCCTCCTTATCTCGAGAGACAATGGATACGCGCCTGGAGGTGGTCAGTGGTTTGTGAAGCAGCGCCTGGAGTGGCTATAAAGGCCAATTCTGGAGTTCTGCCCACTCACTTAACCTATCAATATCCCTTTGTAGCCTCTTTATATCCTCTTCACAACTTACTTTCCTACCTATCTTTGTGTCATCAGCAAATTTAGCAACCATACCTTTGGTCCCTTCATCCAAGCCATTTATATAAATTGTAAAAAGTACAGCAATGACCCTGTGTGCCAGCTCATTCCACCCCCGCTGATAAGTCATAAATTTCTGTGTGAGTGATTTGTAAAGTTTGTCCTCTTTTTCAAATGTGTGAAGTGATAGAGCTAATAAAACCAGTAACTGTAACCCACTGTTAGTTAAATGTTGAAACTTGCACCTGGAATTTATGTTAAACCACTATTAATTCATTGTTATTTTGGATGCTTCTTAATGTATTCCAGCAATGGGAACATCATGTGCAGGCCCCAACACTGATCCCTGTGGCACACCTTTTACAACAAGTAAAAGAGGCTAGTTTTAGGTAGAGAAACAGTAACAGATCAGAAATTCGCTTCTGGTCACAACGTCACCAAAACCTGTACTTGAATTATATGTTAAATCACTGGTGAATTAAATGTTAGATGATTTTCTCTGAGCATCTTGCATTACTGGAATGTATGTACAATTGTAAGAATTCAAAAGAATGCTGGGTTACAGAAAAACATTCTGCTGCACATGATGTTCCCATTGCTGGAATACATTAAGAAGCATCCAAAATAACAATGAATTAATAGTGGTTTAACATAAATTCCAGGTGCAAGTTTCAACATTTAACTAACAGTGGGTTACAGTTACTGGTTTTATTAGCTCTATCACTTCACACATTTGAAAAAGAGGACAAACTTTACAAATGACTCACACAGAAATTTATGACTTATCAGCCGGGGTGGAATGAGCTGGCACACAGGGTCATTGCTGTATGGCTTCGGAGAGCAGTTATTACTTTGCTCATCTCTAAATGGGCAATAGGTAGGTAGTTACAATATGTGCACACAGAATACTCTAAAGGCAGCAGGAAAAAAAAACTATTATTCCAGTTCAAAAGCACTAGAACATGCTGTCTCTATTTATCATAATTAGCACCATTAGTACCACTCCAAGCACTGCTTCACAAACCACTGACCATTTCCAGGCACTTACCCATTGTCTCTCGAGACAAGGAGGCCAAAGAAAGAAAGAAAGTACCATAAACCACATTACACCCCCTATTTACACCACTACCCCACCCCCAAAAAAAACCCTAGCCAGGCGTGCAATGGTTTTTTTCATGTAATCCTAGATCAAGGTGGTGTTGATAAACTAGGTGTTCCTGAATGGAAATTACACAACAGAAGCAGAACCATTCGGTGCAGCAGAGAATGTTTTTAACCCCATATCAATTATTTCACTGGGACTAACTTCTAGCTGGGTATTGTTCAGATGTTTAGAATAACATCCACAATATGGAGTTGTTAAACAAGTGGCTACGATATTAAGAACCAACAAATAAGTATTTAATTTTAAAATGGCAAACTTTAAAAAAGGAAATCAGAAAGAGGGAAGAATTAAAAAGAATTAACTATTATTGTTAAAAGACTAAGTTGAGAATAATTGGAGCACTGTACAAACAATACAAAATCAGCTTACATACCCATCAAAAATTAAATTAATTGCTTGTTTGACCTCAGCTGGAGTATTGTGAACAATCCTGGCCACACTTCAGGCAAGATTTATTAATAGAGGAGGTTAATCAGAATGTTACCAGGGATGAGGGTCTTCAATTCTAAGCAGAGGGTGGAAAAGTCCGGACAGTTCTCCGTGGAACAGAAAAAGTTAAGAGGAGATCTAATAGAGGTTTTCAAGATGATGAGAGTTTTTGACAGAGTAGAGAGAGAAAAACTATTCCCCCAGGCGAATGGGTCAATAACCAGGCACCATAAATTCAAAGTCATTGGAAAAAGATCTACAGGGAAGATGAGGTGAATTTTTTTCCACTCAAAGGTCTGCCAGGATCTGGAATGTCCAATCTGAAAAGGTGGAAGCTGATTCCATAAATAATTTTAAAAAGGGCGTGGGACAGATACTGGAGGATGAGAAACTTACAGGGTTACGGATAAAAAGCAGGGATGTAAGACTAAGCATGTCTACTCTTGCAAAAATGTATCGCAGGCACGATGGACCGAATGGCCTCCTTCAGTGCTGTAAGTTTCTATGATTCTAGTGTATGCTAAATCAGCAGTCTCCAAATAGGTAACAGGTACGTCCATTAAAATGAACAAACCATACAAGGCCAATGGACAAAAAGAACTCAACAACTTATATTTATATAACACCTTTAAACATAATAAAACATCCCAAGGTGCTTCACATTATAAAATAATATATGACACCGAGCCATACAAGGATACACTAAATCAGGTGACCAAAAGCTTGGTCAAAAAGGTAGATTTTAAGGAGTGTCTTAAAAGAGGAAAGGAAGGCGGAGAGATATAGGGAGGACAATCCAGAACTTAGAGCCTAGGCAACTGAAGGTACGGCCACCAATGGTGGAATGATTAAAATCAGGGATGCTCAAGAGGCCAGAATTAGAGGAGCGCAGATATCTCAGAGGGTTGTAAAGCTGGAGGAGATTACAGAGATAGGGAGGAGCGAGAGATTTGAAAATGAGGATGAGAATTTTGAAATCAAGACATTGCTTAACCGGGAGCCAATGTAGGTCAGCAAGCACAGGTGAATGGGACTTGGAGCGAGTTAAAACACAGGCAGCAGAGTTTTGGATAACCTCAGATTTACAGGAGCGTAAAATGTGGGACAGTAGCCAAAAGTGTGTAAAGTCTAGAGGTAACGATGGCATGAATGAGGGTTTCAGCAAAGCCGGGCGATGTGAGAGGTGGAAATAGGTGGTCTTAGTGACCTCTTAATGAGGTCGGAAGCTCATCGTGGAGTCAAATGTGACAAAATCTGTGAACAGACTGGCTTACTCTCAGACTGTTGCCAAACAGCGAGATGAAATTGCTAGTTAGGGAATGGAGTTTGGAGTGGGAACCAAAAACAATGGCTTCAGTCTTCCCAATATTTAATTGGAGGAAATTTCGGTTCATCCAGTACTCGATGTCGGTTAGACAGTCTGATAGTTTAGCAACAGTGGAGGAATTGAGAGAGGTGGTGGTGAGGTAAAGCTGGGTGTCGTCAGTGTACATGTGAAAACTCACACTGTGCTTTCGGATGATGTCACCGAGGGGCAACATGTAGATGGGAAATGAGGGGACCAAGGATAGATCCTTGCGAACAGTGCAGGAGCATGAAGAGAAGCCATTGCAAATGATACTCTGGCTATGATTAGAGAGATAAGAATGGAACCAGGTGAACCAGCTGGATGATAGTAGAGAGGGGTTGGAGGAGAATGGTGCAGTCAACCATGTCAAAGGCTGCAGACAGGTTGAGATGGACAAGGAGGGAAAGTTTACCTTTGTCACAGTCACATAGGATGACATTTGTGATTTTGATAACTACTGTTTTGGTACTGTGGCAGGGACAGAAACCTGATATTAAAGGATAGGAGGGATTCAAACATGGAATTCCAGGAAAGCCAGGAACAGATCTGGGAGGCAACACGTTCAAGGACTTGAGAGGACAGGGAGGTTGAAGATGAGGTGGTACTTTGCAAGGACGATGGAGTCAAGGGTTGATGACAGCAGAGCGGGACAACACCTGAAGAGAAAGAACCATTAACTGCATCAGCGAACATGGGGTCCAGGAGGGGAAATTGGATGGTCAGCAGTTTAGTGGGAATAGGATCGAGGGAGCAGGAGGTGGGTCTCATTGACAAGATGAGTTCAGAGAGAGCAGGGGGAAGATGGGAGAGAACCTAGAGAACTATATTTTCGAATATTTTTAAGGCAGAGATAGATTCTTGAATAAGCAAGAGGATGGAAGGTTATCGGGGGTAGGTGGAAATGTGGAGTAATCAGTTCAGCCATGAACTTATTGAATGGCGGAGCAGGCTCAAAGGGCTACTCCTGCTCCTAATTTGTATGCTCATAAGATGCGATTTCAGGGCTAGGGCAGGGGGGAGCATTATAGGAAGTTTGGTCAGGTGGGCTGGCGAAAGGGAGGGATGCAACAGAGGCAGCTGATCAGATGGTCTCAATCTCAGTGTCAAAGAAATTCATGAGCTCCACAGATGTTGTTTGAGGTCTGGGTGGAGAAGACAGGGAAAAGGAGATTATGAAGACGGTTTGCAGTAAAGAAAAGAAGCCAGGGGTTATTCTTTGCATTGCAGGGTGATCCTGGAATAATGAGCAGTTTTAGCAAACGAGAGCAGGTCTCAATAGTGTTTTATATGGTCCAGTCAGATCTGGCGGTGGATGGCTCAACTATTAATCCACCATATCCTTTCAAGAATGTGTTCCTTGAACTTAAGGGAGTGGAAATGAGGGCGGTACCAGGGCAATGGTCAGGGTGAGAAAGAGTAATGATTTTACTGGGGACTAGTGCAAAGGTGAAGGTGCAGTTGAGCAAATCAGTAACTGAAGAAATATTGCGTCAAATGGAGGGTCAAGGGCTAGATAGTTGGGATTTTGAAAATGTGGTTGTAAGTGAATTGGAGGGAATAGTTTCTTCCAGGGCCGGATACAGAAGGAGGTAGGGTTGGGGCGTGGAAGGGGGATGTGAGTAGTGAGTGAAATAAGGAAATCATCAGAGATGGCCTTATCTGTAATTGTCACAATTGGACCAGCAAGACAACGAAAGATGGCAAGGTGAAGGGGGTGGCCGTGAATATGGGTTGGGGAGTTTATATGGAGGGAGAGATTTAGGGAGAATAAGGCGGCAGTGAACTCAGAGGAGAGAACACACAAGGAGTTGAGATGGAGGTTGGAATCAGAGAATGAGGAGCCGCTCGGGGCAGAGGCAGAAGGGGGAAAACAGTGAAGGTAGCTCGTATGATAAAAATTCTCTCTCCTTGGGATGGCAGTAGAGACCAATGACTTTGAAAGAGAGGTGAGATGGGTGGAACAAGGTTAGATGCTTGAAGGAGGGGAAATTGCCAGTGTAGAAGGAGTCAGGCCAAGGTGAGATTGGTGATAAGCACCACAACACCACCGTGACAGCCATGGCAGAGCAAGTAGTGGAAGATGCAGCCAGGTAAGAAGGCTTCATTAAGTGGCAAGGCATCATCACTCTGAGGATAGCCGAATTAGAGGCGACCTCAAAGTTATGGCACAAATGGCAGGAAATGTATTGTAGGACATATTCTAGAAACCTCCATCCAATGATATTACACCCAACCATATCTGGGCAGACCTACTATACATCAAGTATCATTCCAGAGCAAGATCCCAAACATGGCATGGGAGAGCTGGCAACCCCTCCCCGTCTGAATTTCTGTGCCCAGTTGTTCATTTTTAGCTAGCTTACCAGAGTAACTTCAGAGGAAATTCAGCTATCATATATTTAAAATGAACAGAGGAAACAATTTGTCATCTGAACCAACATCAGTAATGGGTAAAATAATGGAAACACAGAAACATGGAAAATAGGAGGAGTAGGCCATTCAGCCCTTCGAGCCTGCTCCACCATTCATTATGATCATGGCTGATCATCCAACTCAGTAGCCTGTTCCCGCTTTCACCCCATACCTTTGATCTCTTTAAACCCAAGAGCTATATCTAACTCCTTCTTGAAAACATATAACGTTTTGGTCTCAACTGCTTTCTGTGGTAGCGAATTCCACAGGCTCACCACTCACTGGGTGAAGAAATTTCTCCTCATCTCAGTCCTGAAAGGTTTACTCCATATCCTTAGTCTACGACCCCTGGTTCTGGACTCCCCCACCATCAGGAACATCCTTCCTGTATCTACCCTGTCAGGTCCTGTTAGAATTTTATAGGTTTCTACGAGATCCCCCTCACTCTTCTGAACTCCAGTGAATATAATCCTAACCGACTCAATCTCTCCTCATACGTCAGTCCCGCCATCCCAGGAATCAGTCTTGTAAATCTTCGCTGCACTCCCTCTATAGCAAGAACATCCTTCCTCAGATAAGGAGACCAAAACTGCAGACAATATTCCAGGTGTGGCCTCACCAAGGCCCTGTATAATTGCAGCAAGACATGCCTGCTCCTGTACTCGAATCCTCTCGCTATGAAGGCCAACATACCATTTGCCTTTTTTACCGCCTGTTGGACCTGCATGCTTACCTTACGAGACCACCCGGTCTCGTTGCATATTCCCCTCTCTCAGTTTATAGCCATTCAGATAATAATCTGCCTTCCTATTTTTGCTACCAAAGTGAATAACCTCACATTTATCCACATTATACTGCATCTGCCATACATTAGCGCACTCACTCAACTTGTCCAAATTACCCTGAAGCCTCTCTGCATCCTCCTCACAACTCACCCTTCCACCCAGTTTAGTGTCATCTGCAAATTTGGAGATATTACATTTAGTTCCCTCATCTAAATAATTAATATATATTGTGAATAGCTGGGGTCCTAGCACCGATCCCTGCGACCCCACTAGTCACTACCTGCCATTCGGAAAAAGACCCGTTTATCCCTACTCTTCGTTTCCTGTCTGCCAACCAATTTTCAATCCATTGCAATACACTACCCCCAATCCCATACGCTTTAATTTTAAACGCTAATCTTTTATGTGGGACTTTGTCGAAAGCCTTCTGAAAGTCGAAATTAACCACATCCACTGGCTCCCCCTCATCAACTCTACTAGTTACATCCTCGAAGAATTCTAGTAGATTTGTCAAGCATGACTTCCCTTTCGTAAATCCATGCTGACTCTGTCCGATTCTGCCACTGTTCTCCAAGTGCTCTGCTATAAAATCTTTGATAATGGACCTGAGAATTTTCCCCACTACCGACGTCAGGCTGACTGGTCTATAATTCCCTCCTTTCTCCCTACCTCCCTTGCTAAGAGACAAAGTGGGAGGAGTGTCTATATAGAAATAACTCAAATAAGCAACCATGTACTTAGAAGGTACTGCCTGACAAACCTCTGAGGATAATTAAGATAAAATAGATAGCGATGTTTCCTTTGCTGTTCTAAATTTTGACATTTAGAAAATTGGACAATACACACACACAATGAATGGAATTCAATTGGTATGGGAAGATTTAGGAAGGGAGGTGGCAGTAATAGACCCATCACTTTCAATGCTCAAACACAAATTTATTTATTTATTTAGAGATACAGCACTGAAACAGGCCCTTCGGCCCACCGAGTCTGTGCCCACCATCAACCACCCCTTTATACTAATCCTACACTAATCTCATTTTCCTACCACATCCCCACCTTCCCCTACCTATACTAGGGGCAATTTATAATGGCCAATTTACCTATCAACCTGCAAGTCTTTGGCTGTGGGAGAAAACCAGAGCACCCGGCAAAAACCCACACAGACACAGGGAGAACTTGCAAACTCCGCACAGGCAGTACCCAGAATTGAACCCGGGTCGCTGGAGCTGTGAGGCTGCGGTGCTAACCACTGCGCCACCCACTTTTTTTTTTGAGTCTGTGCTGACCAACAACCACCCATTTATACTAATCCTACATTAACCCCATATTCTCGATCACATCCCCACCATTCTCCTGCCACCTACCTACACGAAGGGCAATTTACAATGGCCAATTTACCTATCAACCTGCAAGTCTTTGGTTTTGGGAGGAAACCGGAGCACCCGGCAGAAACCCACGCAGACACAGGGAGCACTTGCAAACTCCACACAGGCAGTAAATGAAACACCTTAAAAAAAGCCAAGATAAAAATACCTGCTTACAGGTTTTCAGTGCACTGGTCTGGCCACATATTGAATATTGAGCTCAGTTTCCAGTCATAACCACAAAAAAATGTTTATTGGAAGGAACATCAAGACTGATAAGAGTGTAAAGATAAACAGAGAAAATGTTTGAGAAGCTTAAGCAGTCCAGAAAGCAGATAGAGGGGCCTTCTGTGCTGTAAATGACTATAAACAGCAACTAAAATAACCTAGCTTCATTTGAAAATGCACCAAGTAAGAGCACAGACGTCAAATGGAATTTAGTGAAAAAAATTAGAACAGATATTACTCAATTAATTATAAATGTTTGGAATAATTTCACAAGTAGAATAGGGGTAAAAACATTGGCATTATCCAAAATACAAGAGGACATGACAGGAAAGGCAATGTAGTAGACGGATGAGCAGACTGCCCTTCTCTTATCCCTCTGGCTTTTCTTGTATTATGTAAACAGCAAAGTCTACATTTTAGTGATTTACATTATCTGATACTTCAATGTGTGTCTTCCCTGCAACACTGATTTGTCCCTACACTGAGGCTTTAGTGTTTGAAAGGCTCATCAGTAACGTTAAATAAAATGTCCTTCAATTTTTGCATAAGAAAGTACACCCATTCAGTCCTCAAAATGACACTGACTCCTTGGTGTGCATTTCAAACTATCTGGGAAGATTTCCTCTGCACAATGTTTATGGCTGGAGCTTAAATGTGTTCTTTGTATTTTTGATTTTGCTGTACATAGTAAGATGAAATCTTCCCCTATGTACTTGTGTTTCAAGGCAAAAAATGTGACATTAGAAATAATAGCAGTGGCAAGCTGATGCTGCAATTTTATCTCTTAAAACACAGATTTTCATTCCATTTTGGGGAGAAAAGTATTTTTGCATCCAATACACACAACACAGGAAAACATGCAACATAAAGATTGGTGTGGAAAAGCTAAGACAACATAGCATTAAACAAAGCAAACATGAAATGGGCTAACAAATGACATGTACTGAACTGGTGTTGTTGGAATCATCAAAATTTCAGTACAGGAGATGGTTCACTGTACCTTGGCTGCTCCAAGCTCCACATCAGAGCTAGCTAATACAAACCCATTTACCTGCTTGTTTTCCTACTGAAACCAAGTTTGATCTTAAAGTCAAAACATAACCAATAAAACTATGAGTACTATTACTGCTCAATTTCATGTTTTTGGATAAACTATTCATTAATATCTTTTGTCGGTTCTTCCATTCCCTAGTTAAATCCTTCCCCCTCTCAGTTGTCTTGGGTTCCAGTTGGTGAACTAGATAAAAAGAATGTATTAGATCAACAGGAAAGGAAGGCCAAGAAAAACAATACATTAGGAATAATTTTCATGCAAATCAAATTCATTGTGATATTTGATGAAGTCCTAAATATAAACATCTTTCCAAACCAATTTTAAGGAAAGTTTACAAATCATATTTAAACACTCAGTATGACTCTCTCTTGCCAACTCTTCTACAACATTAGAGAGACCATCTAAAAAGTAAGTTGCTTTGAAGATAAATGGTCCACCATTCAACTCCCTTAAAATGGCTGGGTACTCCCTTGATAGTTCAGTAAATAAATGGAGTGAAACTAGGTTTGAAAACTTCAGTTAAACAAAAAATAAAATGTTGCTGCCTCTAGTTCTGAAAGGTTGATGTGTACATGGACTTCCAAAAAGCATTTCATAGGTGCTGCACAACAGACTTGTGAGCAAAGTAAGAGCTCATGGAATAAAAGGAACAATAGTAATATGATACAAAATTGGCTGAGTGTCAGGAAACAAAGAGTAGTGGTTAATGACTGTTTTTCGGGCTGGAGGAAAGTTTATAGGTGTTCCCCCAAGGGTCAAATGTTAGGACCCCTGCTCTTCCTGATATATATTAATGACCTAGACCTTGGTGTACAGGGCATAATTTCAAAATTTGTGGAAGATACAAAACTTGGAAGTATTGTGAACTGTGAGGAGGATAGTGTAGAACTTCAAAAAGGACAGGCAGGTTGGTGGAATGGGCAGACAAGTGGCAGATGCAATTTAATGCAGAGAAATATGAAGTGATTTGTTCTGGTAGAAAGAGCACGGAGACACAATGTAAAATAAAGGGTACAATCTAAATGGGGTTCAGAAGCAGAGGGACCTGGGCTTATATGTGCATAAATCATTGAAGTCAGTAGGACAAGTTGACAGAGCAGTTAATAAACTATGCAACATCCTAGACTTTATCAATAAAGGCATAGAGCGCAAAAGGAATTTATGTTAGACTTGTACAAATACTGGTTCAGCCTCAACTGGGATTATTGTATCCAGTTCTGGGCGCCACACTTCAGGAAGGATGTGAAAGCGTTAAGAGTGTGCAGAAAAGATTCAGAAAAGAGGGAATTGGATTGTTATCTGAAAAGGAACAATGTGCAGGGCAACGAGGAGAAGGCGGCAGAGTGGCATGAGACGAATTGTTCAGAGGCCGAATGACCTCCCTCAGTAACCATTCTATGATTATCACATTTATTATTCACTGAAAACAATGCAACTATTTCAAACCAAACTTAAAGCAGCCACTAAACAAGAAAAAACGTAAATTACTTTGGGCTTTAGTGGATCTGTACATGTTTAAATTCATTTCTGAATGTACAAAATTGAAGATCACAATGAATTGCTGTCTTTTATATGTTCTTACCCGTGCTGATGTCTCCCCAAACAAGGGCCTGTTGTCTTGCACACTAGTTCCGTAAGTCCTTGTGGCATATTCATCCATTGCAACTTTATATGGTACACTTTCATGCAGATCAAAATCTTGCTTGTGCTCTCTTATAAACAAGTTATCCTGAGTACATTGTGGAAAATATTTTCACTCCTGGAGACATCAGATTGAAAGCACTTCAACTGCCAACTACTTCCACTTGTTTTTCATGGTGAATGATTCTGAAATAAAAATTAAATGAGTGAGTCATAATGAACTTGTGCCCCTACTGCTCTTTTGATTTGCTTTGCCTTGTGACAAGATGAATAGTTTCCTTTGTACAAATCAACAGTCTCCCAACAACACATGCTTCTACTAGACCATATTTTTTCATGTAACTTAATTTGTTACATTAAACGATTAAGCTCTTCAAATGTACTTAAATGTTATGCAAAGACTAAATATTTCCTTATTAATGGCAACAGCAGTCAAATAAACTTCAATATCTAATTTTCTCCGTGATGAAACCCATTCCAAAATTAACAGCTATACAAAGGGTAACAGCTCAGCTTTTGTTTCAGAAACTACTGGAGCAGATCAACTCAAAGCAAAAGCAAAATACTGCAGATGCTGGAAATCAAATAAAAACACTAAATGCTGGAAAGACTCAGCAGGTCAGGCAGCATCTGTGGAGCAGGAAACAGAATTAACGTTTCAGGTCAATGACCTTTCATCATGAAACATTAATTCTGCTTTTCTCTCCACAGATGCTGCCTGACCTGGTGAGTATTTCCAGCATTTATTTCAACTCAACCATTGGATTACAGAAATCAGTAAGTACTGTAATTGGTTAAAGCTATGTTGTAAAACTGGGCAATATCGTGATGCTGAATATTGCATTAAGCTTGTCTATAGCCCCTCCATGTAACTGTTAAATTCACATGGATAGTCAGAAAAAGTCTCTTGCTAGATTTAATACAAAATTGGATTTGCTCAGAGTTACATGTACTGTGGGGAAGGAACAAATAACTGGTATTGAAAAAAAGTGTTCATTTCCCCACCCCCACTTCTCCTTTCAATGCCTAGTGTTTTATTCCAAAGTCTAGCCTTTTACTGTAGGACAGAGGTTTCCAAACAAGTCTGATGGATCCTCTACAAATACTGATTCATGCATCCATGAGGAACCTCTGCCCACAATTGTGATGACGGCATCAACTATACAACGCAAAAGTGTTACTGTTACAGACAAAGCCTTTTCAGTACTACAGCTGCTGAAATATGTTCATACAACAAACACAAATATTCAAAAATCCAATGACCTCAGGTATCCACAGGATCCCCTTCCAGACCCCATAGACCCCAACTTGAAAAAAAACACACTGCTGGGAGATAGCTTTTATCTGAACTGCACATTTCCTGATTGTGTGGAACAACCCACCTCCACGTGCCATTTCCTCATGTAACCAGCTCATTTTCCATACCTCATTCATACTACCGGTGTCAGAATTCTGGGAATTTAACTCAGAATCCTGCACATTATTTCCTTCAAACACAAATTACCTTCAAGGAACAGGTATGAATATAACTCACTATCGGTCTGGGTTTTGCAGTCAGCAGTGTCGCAAAAACACTCAACGCTGACCTCAAAGAAAACTACCCACAAGGATCAAGTGATCCGTGGCATGGATTTCCCCTTTCCCAGTGTTACTTTGATTCTGACAAGTAAAAGGGATCTCTGGCATCTAGTATCAACAATGTTATCAAACAGACTAAGTAGCTAGTCACATTAAGTATTCTCAGACAGCAAACAAGGAAGTTAAAAGCAGTTCTGATGAAAGGTCATTGACCTGATATGTAAACTGTTTCTCTCTTCACAGATACTGCCAGACCTGATGAGTATTTCCAGCACTTTGTTTTTATTCCAGGAAGGTAAAAGCATTGATTTTCCTTCACTTTTTAATAACAATTTAGAGCAAAATAAAGATTGGGACATAACAGTTGGATTAAAGTAGAACCTTAAATAGCCAATGAGCTTTTAAAAAAATTGAGAATGTGGAATTTTATCATAATGGAGAAATTTAGCATTCCACAAATATAAAATTAGTTTTTCAGGGCCAGAAGTTGTTCAGCAGTAATTATGAAGTCAGTATACCATTAAAAAACCCAGTTGCACCTCATTCAACAAGCTGTAACTTTAAGGGTTTTTAACTGCGAGACAATAGTCTAAAAGTGAAAGTTCACATTAATTCAGTGATTTGTACATGATGAGTGCACTCTGCAGGATTAACAGCACATCCTATGGAGAAAAACAGAATCCCAGACAGCAACTTCTGGATTTCCACATTTAACTGCATGTGTGGACTCCAGATGTTGCTCTATACTCTCAGAGGAGTCATGACAGTGAGCACTGGCAGCTTTGCCATCACTTCTACCACAAGATCTGGGCCACTGTGTTATTTTCCTCTCTGCTCTCCCCACAATCAAAGATGAGCTACTTCTACTGCTTAAACCTGTGCAACAGGCCAGCTTAATTCACGCTACAGTTTTTTATTCCAAGAATATTTCCCGATAGCGTAACTAGAACCAACAACAAGACAATTATCAACGGCGTACTGCAGAGCTGTTCGGGTATCAAATGTTCATTGGAACATTTGGTTCCAATGTCGCATCACAATCCACGAGCTTGGAGCCAACTTAATAACAAAGAAATGCTGCTCACAACACCCACTAAAGAAGATGGTTCATCTGTTGGTCATTTGACAACTGATGAGAAGCAGTTGAAGCCTTTATTCGGCAGACAGCAGTTACAAGCAGCGCCTCCAGAGTAGCAAGGAGAACAGTACTGACACAAAACATTTAAAATCAAACTGTGGTTCCATCAAGTTGGAAACAGAGCGCTTCAGTCGCAACTCCTTGTTTTTCTGTCCCAATAAATAAAAAAGGATTTGCATTTTTGTACAGCACCTCATTAGGATCACTAAGAGAAACACTTTGTGTAAGATGCATTAAACTATAATGAGTTATGCAGCTGTCATTTTGCACACAGCAAGATCCCAGTACCATCGATGAGATGAATGGCCATTTGGTCTGTCTTTGGTGACACTGGTCGAAAAAAACAATGTTATCCAGGCCAGCAGGACAATCTGTTGCTCTTCCTCACCTCATCCCAATGGATTCCTGTTGAACTGTGTCCAAGTTAAAGCCAGCATCCACAGAAACGCCAGCTACGAACAAATCCAAAATTGTGAAGCAAGACATTATATTCACAAAAGTGTCAAAATGCTCTCAAATACTTAGAACAGACACAGGGAGACTATTCTATATGACACCATTCCAATATACAACTGGTGTTCACCAAATAAGAGGAGTGATGATGAACAACCTGCTTAACTAGACTTGGATAGACTCATCAGGTGCCCCATCTATTCATACGTGGATGTTGCAGCCAAGCTGCACAAGCTGGATAAATGCCAAGATTTGCCACATTCTCTTACAGCTACCTTATTGTTAAGTGCCAACCTTTCACAAAAGAAAAATCGATCAAACAAATATAAGCATAGCACCAGGAGCCTTATGATGTTATACTAAGCTACAACTTGGCACATGCAATCCTCACAAGAACAAATTTCAGTCTGTTATTTTTTTTGATTACATCACTAGGTCATTGTGATGTGTTCAAGGCAAAAGAACCACCTTAAAGACCACAGATATCAGAAAGGTTTCTCTGATTTTTGGTTCGCTAGGATCCCCTTTTCTTCTGCAGTCTGGGACACTTCATGGAATGCCTTCCATGCCTACTGCCCAATTATTCATTAAGCAATGTAATCCACTTCATCCCAACAAACTGATTAGCAAAGGCCTTCGATCAATCAGCACACTTTCTAAGCTCCATGCAAATGGCTCCTTCCTATGGTCCTATTTCTTGACACTAAATGCTCGCTAGAAACCTTTATGATGCCCTACAAATTTGTTGGTAGAGTACCAGATGCAATCATTGGCACTACCTCAGAGCAGCCCCTTCTACTGTGACTGACCACTGCCTTTAGCCAATGGAAAAGCAAATTAGGAAGTAAAAAGTAGACCAAACTGGTACAATTACTCCATGGCCCTAAAACTTGTATATAAGTTGGAGTGGTTTGTTCACAATTAGAGATTACAATGAGAAACAAGATGTACATTCAAGATCTATCTTTGGAAAAGCGAACAGAACATAATTAAAGAACTTATCCAATGCACAGCTTTAAAGAATTGTGACACTGAAACCGCTGTGATTGTAATCAGTCTATGAATACACTTCAATGATAGCAAATTGTGTATGAGTGGATTTCATTTCTGCCATCTGTATGCTTTCCATTTCTTCAGCGTATTGCATTGCAAACCCACAAACAGAAAAGACAAAAGAAATGATTTAAGAGGAAGTTACATTAATCAGCTTTCTGGGTTTAAAAATGTTTTTCCTTTCTAACGTTTCTCTCTTGCTTCCTCTGGTATCTGAAGATAGGCAATACAAAGAGAAGCTAGAAGCAATGCAACCACTGTTTCATGGTTAAGATATCTTGCTGAGGGCTGTGGTTTCCTTTTCCTGTTGACTGAAATCAGGACACCCATTTACAGAGCAGCTGCTAACTTGAATTTACACAGTAACTGAAGCCACAGAGGGGATAGGGCAACAAATACTCTGAAAAAGAGTTAGCACAACAGGCTGAATGGCCTACTTCTGTAAAATTGGATGACTATACAAATCAGGAGCAGAAGTAGGTTATTCGGCCCATTGAGCCTGCTCCACCATTCAATAAGATCACGTCTGATCTGTTTCTGTCGAATCCCACACTCCCATCTACCCCTGATAATCTTGGATTCCCTTGTCCAACAAGAATCTATCTAGCTCCACCTTTAAAATATTCAATGACCCCCGCCTCCTCCACCTTCTGAGGCAGAGTTCCAAAGTCACACAACCCTTAGAAAAAGATTTCCCCTCATCTCTGTCCTAAAAGGGCGACGGCTAATTTTAAAACAGTGCCCCCTAGTTCTGGACTCACCCACAAGAAGCAACATCCTTTTCACATAAACCTTGTCAAGGCCGTTCAGGATCGTACATTTTTACGAATGGCAGGCAGTGACTAGTGGGGTACTGCAGGGATCGGTGCTAGGACCCCAATATCCGCAATCTATATTAATGATTTAGATGAGGGAACCAAATGTAATATTTCCAAATTTGCAGATGACACAAAACTGGGTGGGAGGGTGAGTTGTGAGGAGGATGCAGAGAGGCTTCAGGGTGATTTGGACAAGTTGAGTGAGTGGGCAAATGCATGGCAGATGCAGTATAATGTGGATAAATGTGAGGTTATAACTTTGGTAGCAAAAACAGGAAGGCAGACTGTTATCTGAATGGTTATAGACTGAGAAAGGGGAATATGCAGCAAGACTTGGGTGTTCTCGTACACCAATCGCTGAAGGTAAGCCTGCAGGTGCAACAGATGGTAAAAAAGGAAAATGGTATGTTGGCCTTCATAGCGAGAGGATTCAAGTACAGGAGCAGGAATGTCTTGCTGCAATTATGCAGGGTCTTGGTGAGACCACACCTGAAATAGTGTGTTCAGTTTTGGTCTCCTTATCTGAGGAAGGATGTCCTTGCTACAGAGGGAGTGCAGTGAAGGTTTACCAGACTGATTCCAGGGTAGGTGGGACTGATGTATGAGGAGAGATTGAGTCGGCTGGGCCTATATTCGCTGGAGTTCAGAAGAGTGAGGAGGGGGGAGGGGGATCTCATAGAAACCTATAAAATTCTAACAGGACTTGACAGGGTAGATGCAAGAAGGATGTTCTCAATGGTGGGGGAGTCCAGAACCAGGGGTCATAGTCTAAGGATACGGGGTAAACCTTTCAGGACTGAGATGAGGAAAAATCTCTTCACCCAGAGTGGTGAGCCTGTGGAATTCGCTACCATAGAAAGCAGTTGAGGCAAAAGCATTGTATGTTTTCAAGGAGTCAGATATAGCTCTTGGGTCTAAAGGGATCAAAGGGTATGGGGCAAAAGCGGGAACAGGTTACTGAGTTGGATGATCAGCCATGATCATAATGAATGGCGGAGCAGGCTCGAAGGGCCGAATGGCCTACTCCTGCTTCTATGTTTTTATGTATATACTTCAATCAAGTCTCCCCTCACTCTTTTAAACTCTAGTGAAAACAAGCCCACTCTGTCCAACCTTTCCTCATAAGACAACCCGCTCATTCCAGGTATCAATCTAGTAAACCTCCTCTGAAACGCCTCAAACACATTCACGTCCTTCCTTAAATAAGGAAACCAAAACTGCACACAGTATTCGAGATGTGGTCTCACCAATGCCCTGTATAATTGAAGCATAACATCCTTACTTTTATTTTCAATTCCTCTCGTAATAAAGGCATTCCATTAGCCTTTATTTCTTGCTGTACCTGCATACTAACTTTTTGTGACTCATGCACTAGAACACCTAGATCCCTCTGCACCTTGGAATTCTGCAGTTGTTCCCCATTTAAGTAATACTCTGCTTTTTTATTCTTCCTGCCAAAGTGAACAACTTCACATTTTTCTACATTTTATTCCATCAGCCAGGCTTTTGCCCAGTCAACCTATCTCTATCGGTCTGCAACCACCTTATGTCCTCTTCACGACATACTTTCCTACCTATCTTTGTGCCATTTGCAAATTTAGCTACCATGCCACCGCTCCCCGCATCTAAATCATTGATATAAATTGTAAAAAGTTGAGGCCCTAGCACAAACCCTGTGGGACTCCACTTGTCACATCCTGCCAATCAGAAAAGGTAACTCTATATCTCATTAAAGAAACAATGAAAAGCACATTAAGCTGTACTCTGTTGCAAATTTTAAATCAATACGAGTCACTGGGTCAGGCCACAACCCTATCAGTCAGTTCATTCAGTGCTTTGAGTGTACAGGTTGGTCTAGTCCCACAATAAAACTGTACAAAACTAGTGAGGACTATGAGTGCACAAGTTCTTCATTAACCAGAAGTTATTACTTCTCTCCTTCACTGTTCACTAATTTTCCTGCATTAATTAAAATGTCCAGATCTAAAATGAGAAAAATACCAATAATTAATGTGCAGCAACTTTGAAATTTCAACTAAATAAACGAAGGAGCAATCCCACCAATTCAATGTTTTTCAACAGGACTGCTTACACTCAACTGCACAACATTACATATAAGTCATACTTTCATGAAATGAATTGATATTTAGTAAAGAAATTAATATTTTAAACTAACAGACACACAAACAGAATTGTAAGTGTAAACACTTCTGATTGTGTATGGTTTGTGAATTTTAAATTCAGCCATGTAACTATTACAAAACTGTGATCTCTCAATTTCAAATGGCAGTAGTGGTTTACAACAAATAAGCATTCATGAAGTGACTCAATTGCAATTGACATAACTTGTGAGACAGTGACTTTACAAGTAGCTACTTCCCATAAACCACGCAATGATATACCTCGTGTCCAGGCTAAGAAATATTTTTAGGTAACACCGACTATAAAAATAATTCAGGAATCAGCATAAAGCGGTGCAAAGTATTCTGTGACACCATTCTTTAATATTTCACAAATGCTAAAGTCTCACGTTGAGATGAACAGCAAAAGGAACTGCAATGAGGGAGAAAGAAGAGGATACAACAAAGGACATCACCTGAGGGAACAAGAGAAACAAAGTGAGCATCTGGGAATAAAGCAGTAGGGAGTAGAATAAAATGCAAAAGAGCAACACAAAATTATAGAAATAAACTACAGAAGACAAGAGAAGCATTGGACAATGAGAGATAGCAACAAGAGTTAGTCGCACTGCAACAGGTTAAAAAAAATTAAAGTAATTCAAGCAGCAGCACACATTGCCCAGAAACAGACAGCAGAAAATGCAAACATTTCCCTTCCAGAAAGTTTTCTCCCCTCTCTTCCTAAAGGCATTAACTCCTCAAATACGGTCCAAAAGTTGTCAGCACTTCCAACATATGAGCTTGGAAGAAAGAGTTGGGGGGCTATTCAACTGCATGAGTCATCACAGCTAAGAGTCCGCTTTCCTGTCCTTCCCTGGCACGCAATTCCAGTACGCTGTTGGCTAGCAATTGGGTAGGAATCAAGGTTAATTTCACCTCCCCAAAACCACAATAACTAAGGCAAACTGTAGCTCACAAGCAAAATAAGCTAATTCCAGAGATTGAACCTAGTATCATCTTGGTCTCTAGGACTCCTATGACTCTGCTACTTACTGGACGAAGTTTTATTTGTCAAGGGCTAACCAACGGTATTCACACTTATCGTTGTTTTAACCACTTACACAATTTCTTTCCATTCAATAGCTCACTAAAGATTAAAGTACAGCTGACAATGAGCATTACCTGTTATCAGCTCCAGCTTCAAATGTAAATGACCTGATGTAGCTTGTTCTGTATGGATGGAGAATACCCACTTTCTTACGGGACTTCAGAAGCTGCTAGTGGATTTGTCAGCTTGATTGAGTTTTTTGAGGAAGTGACAAGGAGGATTGATGAGGGTAGCACAGTGGACGTGGTCTACACGGATTTTAGTAGGGCATTTGACAAAGTCCCGCATGGCAGACTGGTCAGTAAAATGAAAGCCCGTGGGTTACAGGGGAATGTGGCAGGTTGGATCCAGAATTGGCTCTGGGACAGGAAACAAAGGGTAGTAGTCGACTGATGTTTTTGCGAATTTTTTTTAAAAATCATTCATGGGATGTGGGCGTCACTGGCTATGCCAGCATTTATTGCCCATCCCTAATTGCCCTTGAGAAGGTGGTGGTGAGCTGCCTTCTTGAACAGCTGCAGTCCATGTGGGATAGGTACACCCACAGTGCTGTTAGGAAGGGAGTTCCAGGATTTTGACCCAGCAACAGTGAAGGAACGGCGATATAGTTCCAACTCAGGATGGTGTGTGACTTGGAGGGGAACTTGCAAGTGGAAAGCTGTTTCCAGTGGCGTTCCACAGGGCTCCGTGTTGGGTCCCTTGCTGTTTGTGGTATATATTAATGGTTTGGACTTAAGTGTGGGAGGCATGATTGGGAAATTTGCTGATGACAAAAATTGGGGTAGAAGTAAGAGACCTTGGAGTGCATGTCCACAGGTCCCTGCAGGTGGCAGGACAGGTAGATAGAGTGGTGAAGGCGGCAATATGGATTGCTTTACTTTACTAGCTGAGGTATAGAATACAAGAGCAGGGATGATGCTGGAACTGTATAAAATGCTGGTCAGACCACAGCTGGAGTATTGCGTGCAGTTCTGGTCACCACATTACAGAAAGGACATAATTGCTCTGGAGAGAGTACAGAGGAGATTTACAAGAATGTTGCCAGAGCTTGAAGATTGCAACTATGAGGAAAGATTGGATAGGCTAGGGTTGTTTTCCCTGGAACTGAGGAGGCTGAAGGGTGACTTAATTGAGGTGTACAAAATTATGAGGGGCCTAGATAGATTGGACAGGAAGTTTCCCCTGGCGGGGAGGTCAGTCACCAGGGGACAGAGATACAAGGTGATTAGTATAAGGATTAGAGGGGACACAAGGAAAAAATTTTTTAATCAAGAGGGTGGTGGGTGTCTGGAATTCGCTGCCTGGAACGGTGGTGGAGGTAGAATCCCTCAATTCTTTTAAAAGGTACCCTGGACATGTACCTGAAGTGCTGTAACCTGCAGGGCTATGGACCAAGTGCTGGAGGGTGGGATTAGATTGGGCGGCTAGTTTTTTTTCCGGCCAGCACGGACACGATGGGCTGAATGGCCTCCTTTGTGTTCTGTAATTGTTCTTTGGTTTTAAGTCCCTTTTTTTCTTCACTGTTTACTAATGGCTGAATTTCAATGTGCAGCTAACTCTTCAACAGTTCAAAAACTGGCAAAACACAAAATTCTTCAGAAAGCAACATACAGGACAAACAGACCCTATAGCTGAACAGGCTGCTACATCAAATCAACATAGAGGCAAACTGTGGCAATTCTTTCAATCTAACTTTTGTTTATTGTTGTGTGTGTCCAATCCCAGACTGACAGCTCCAAGAAAATCATAATATATGAAGTCAGCAGATTGCCAGTGCGACTGATCTGTTAGCACCCAAAAGGGGAAAAATAAGTTTTTTTGGCAAGTTTACAAAACCCAACAGAATGCTACACAGACCAACAGCATCCCACTTCAAACTCTGCTGCAGGTCCATGACTTTAGATTTCAAAGGTGTGCAAAGCAACAACTGTGTGCTCTCATACGCTTACTTCACTAACACTGCTACAATACACTCAATACTACAAAAGCAAAATACTGCAGATGCTGGAAATCTGTAACAAAAAGCGTCAGTAACAGTCAACAGGTCAGGCAGCATCTGTGGAAAGAGAAACAGAGTAAATGTTTCATGATGTAAATTCATCAACCTGAAAAATTAACTCTGTTTCTCTCTCCACAGATGCTGCCTGACCCGCTGAATATACCCAGCACTTACTGCTTTTACACGCAATATTACATCACCGTGACAGGACAGCAGCAGCCACAGAACCCAACATGGCTGAGTGAAACGACGGAAAGTAAGGCACCTTAACAGACTCAATCACATCTCACGCGACCAAACTCTGAAATAACATAAAGAGAAAGCAGCACAGCTGGAAGACGGAAGGCCCACAGAATAAATCTCATAAAATGGCCTCAATATGACATTTGTTATAATAAACCAGAGCAACGGAGAGAGTAGCATGCTGACTAAATCGGGGCAGGGACACAACTGTCTCAATGTACTTAGAAACATGGAAAATAGGAGTAGGCCATTCGGCCCTTCAAGCCTGCTCCGCCATTCATTATGATCATGGCTGATCATCCAACTCAGTAGCCTGTTCTGGCTTTCGCCCCATATCCTTTGATCCCTTTAGACCCAAGAGCTATATCTAACTCCTTCTTGAAAACATACAATGTTTTGGCCTCAACTGCTTTCTGTGGCAGCAAATTCCACAGGTTCACCACTCTCTGGGTGAAGAAATTTCTCCTCATCTCAGTCCTGAAAGGTTTTACCCCGTATCCTTAGACTATGACCCCTGGTTCTGGACTCCCCCACCATCGGGAACATCCTTCCTGCATCTACCCTGTCAAGTCCTGTTAGAATTTTATAGGTCAGGACTGGGGAACAGCAGCCTGGCTGAACTAGTTTTTGGGGGGGGGGGGAAGAAGAGAGGGGGGGGGAAGAGAGGGGGTGTTGGGGGGGGGGGGGAAGAGAGGGGGTGTTGGGGGGGGGGGAAGAGAGGGGGTGTTGGGGGGGGGGGAAGAGAGGGGGTGTTGGGGGGGGGAAGAGAGGGGGTGTTGGGGGGGGGGAAGAGAGGGGGTGTTGGGGGGGGGGGAAGAGAGGGGGTGTTGGGGGGGGGGGAAGAGAGGGGGTGTTGGGGGGGGGGGAAGAGAGGGGGTGTTGGGGGGGGGGGAAGAGAGGGGGTGTTGGGGGGGGGAAGAGAGGGGGTGTTGGGGGGGGGGAAAGAGAGGGGGTGTTGGGGGGGGGAAAGAGAGGGGGTGTTGGGGGGGGGAAAGAGAGGGGGTGTTGGGGGGGGGAAAGAGAGGGGGTGTTGGGGGGGGGAAAGAGAGGGGGTGTTGGGGGGGGGGGAAAGAGAGGGGGTGTTGGGGGGGGGAAAGAGAGGGGGTGTTGGGGGGGGGGGAAGAGAGGGGGTGTTGGGGGGGGGGGAAGAGAGGGGGTGTTGGGGGGGGGGGAAAGGGGGTGTTGGGGGGGAGAAGAGAGCGGGTGTTGGGGGGGGAGAAGAGAGCGGGTGTTGGGGGGGGAGAAGAGAGCGGGTGTTGGGGGGGAGAAGAGAGCGGGTGTTGGGGGGGGAGAAGAGAGCGGGTGTTGGGGGGGGAGAAGAGAGCGGGTGTTGGGGGGGGAGAAGAGAGCGGGTGTTGGGGGGGGAGAAGAGAGCGGGTGTTGGGGGGGAAGAGAGCGGGTGTTGGGGGGGAAGAGAGCGGGTGTTGGGGGGGGAGAAGAGAGCGGGTGTTGGGGGGGGAGAAGAGAGCGGGTGTTGGGGGGGGAGAAGAGAGCGGGTGTTGGGGGGGGAGAAGAGAGCGGGTGTTGGGGGGGGAGAAGAGAGCGGGTGTTGGGGGGGAGAAGAGAGCGGGTGTTGGGGGGGGAGAAGAGAGCGGGTGTTGGGGGGGGAGAAGAGAGCGGGTGTTGGGGGGGGAGAAGAGAGCGGGTGTTGGGGGGGGAGAAGAGAGCGGGTGTTGGGGGGGGAGAAGAGAGCGGGTGTTGGGGGGGGAGAAGAGAGCGGGTGTTGGGGGGGGAGAAGAGAGCGGGTGTTGGGGGGGGAGAAGAGAGCGGGTGTTGGGGGGGGAGAAGAGAGCGGGTGTTGGGGGGGGAGAAGAGAGCGGGTGTTGGGGGGGGAGAAGAGAGCGGGTGTTGGGGGGGGAGAAGAGAGCGGGTGTTGGGGGGGGAGAAGAGAGCGGGTGTTGGGGGGGGAGAAGAGAGCGGGTGTTGGGGGGGGAGAAGAGAGCGGGTGTTGGGGGGGGAGAAGAGAGCGGGTGTTGGGGGGGGAGAAGAGAGCGGGTGTTGGGGGGGGAGAAGAGAGCGGGTGTTGGGGGGGGAGAAGAGAGCGGGTGTTGGGGGGGGCGAATTGGCTCCGTCCATCAGTGTATTAGACGGGGGAGCAGCAGAGACTGAAACATGCAACCAACTGACAGGACAGGTTCAATAAACCTCATCACCGGGTGGAACAGCTGAGCAGAGATTTAATCAGAGGGAGGAAAAGGCTCAGTATACCGGGATAGACCGGGATCTACCGGGATAGACCGGAGAGGCGCGGACCCCTGTCCGGGAGCCCCCCACCCGCCCCGGAGCCGCTCTGAAGCGGTCTTTAACCGCACTGACCGTGTCTGTGACTCTGACTAAAACCTGCGCCTTCACTGGGAGAAGCTGCTGGAATCTCCCGGTGTGAAGTGTCCGGTACCCGGCCCGGCCCGCGGCCCACAGTCCGGCCCCGCCGCCGCCGCCTCGAGCCCGGGTAGTCGGTGTGAGCCCAGGGTCCATTTCCGAGTCCGCAAGCCGCGGGACCGACCCCCGGCCCCCGCTCCCTCACCCGGCCGCTCTGACCCTCACCGGCCGCTCTCACCCTCACCCGGCCGCTCTGACCCGCTCCCTCACCCTCACCCGGCCGCTCTGACCCTCACCCGGCCGCTCTGACCCGCTCCCTCACCCTCACCCGGCCGCTCTGACCCTCACCCGGCCACTCTGACCCGCTCCCTCACCCTCACCCTCACCCGGCCGCTCCGCCGCCTCCCGCAAACTGGCGGCCAAACACGAACAACGCGACGTCAGCAACGCTTAAAGGGGCGGTGCTTAAAGGCAACGTGTTGAGGTGCGGCTGCCGGGGGTCGCCAGGTACAGGTGAGAGATTTCCCCACACTCAGCTCCAGCATTCACTCTCTGCAGTCATTGCAAATTAATGTGATCCTGTGGCTCAGGTGGGAGCTCTCTCTCTCTCTCTCTCTCTCACCCGGAGTCAGAGGCTGTGGGGTCAAGTCCCCACTCCAAGGCTTGAACACAGAATCCAAGCTGACACTCCAGTGCAGTACTGTGGGGAACGCTGCACTGTCAGAGATGCCATCTTTCAGATGAGATATTAAACCAAGGCCCTGTCTGCCCTCTCAGGTGGACCTAACAGATCCTATGACACTATTTGAAGAATAGGGGAGTTCGCCCAGGTGTTCTGGCCAATATTTATCCCTTAATCAACATCACAAAATCAAATTATCTGGTCATTACCACATTGATATTTATGGGAGCTTGCTTTGTGCAAATTGGCTGCTGCATTTCCTGCATTACAACAGTGACCAAACTTCAAAAGTAGTTCATTAGCTTTAAAGCACTTGAGACATCCTGTGGTCTTGAAAGATGCTATAGAAATGAAAGTTTTTCTCTTTTTTTTTAACCTGGAAGCTTCTTATGCATGTTGATCACTATTTGTGGGTAAAACTTACTGATATTGACTTAACATTTGCATTTCATCAGTTTGAAGCTACACTCACAGTTTAACTTGAAATAAAACAAGAAATGCTGGAAATACTCAGCAGGTCTGGCAGCATCTGTGGAGAGAGAAGCAGAGTTAACGTTTCAGGTCAGTGACCCTTCATCAGAACGAGCAGATATTAGAAATGTTTTTTTTAAATTCATTCATGGGATGTGGGCACCATTGGCTAGGCCAGCATTTATTGCCCATCCCTAATTGCCCTTGAGAAGGTGGTGGTGAGCTGCCTTCTTGAACCGCTGCAGTCCATGTGGGGTAGATACAACCACAGTGCTGTTAGGAAGGGAGTTCCAGGATTTTGATCCAGCGACAGTGAAGGAACGGCGATATAGTTCCAAGTCAGGATGGTGTGTGGCTTGGAGTGGAACTTGCAGGTGGTGGTGTTCCCATGCATCTGCTGCCCTTGTCCTTCGAGGTGGTAGAGGTTGCGGGTTTGGAGGGTGCTGTCTAAGGAGCCTTGGTGCGTTGCTGCAGTGCATCTTGTAGATGGTACACACTGCTGCCACTGTGCATCCGTGGTGGAGGGAGTGAATGTTTGTAGATGGGGTGCCAATCAAGTGGGCTGTTTTGTCCTGGATGGTGTCGAGCTTCTTGAGTGTTGTTGGAGTTGCACCCATCCAGGCAAGTGGAGCGTATTCCATCACACTCCTGACTTGTGCCTTGTAGATGGTGGACAGGCTTTGGGGAGTCAGGAGGTGAGTTACTCGCCGCAGGATTCCTAGCCTCTGACCTGCTCTTGTAGCCACAGTATCTATATGGCTACTCCAGTTCAGTTTCTGGTCAATGGTAGCCCCTAAGATGTTGATAGTGGGGGATTCAGCAATGGTAATGCCATTGAATGTCAAGAGGAGATGGTTAGATTCTCTCTTGTTGGAGATGGTCATTGCCTGGCACTTATCAGCCCAAGCCTGGATATTGTCCAGGTCTTGATGCATTTCTACACTGACTGCTTCAGTATTTTGAGGAGTCGCAAATGGTGCTGAACATTGTGCAATCATCAGCGAACATCCCCACTTCTGACCTTATGATTGAAGGAAGGTCATTGATGAAGTAGCTGAAGATGGTTGGACCTAAGACACTACCCTGAGGAACTCCTGCTGTGATGTCCCGGAGCTCAGATGATCGACCTCCAACAACCACAGCCATCCTCCTTTGCGCTAGGTATGACTCCAACCAGCAGAGAGTTTTCCCCCGATTCCCATTGACTACAGTTTTGCTCGGGCTCCTTGATGCCATACTCGGTCAAATGCTGCCTTGATGTCAAGGGCAGACACTCTCACCTCACCTCGAGTTCAGCTCTTTTGTCCATGTTTGAACCAAGGCTGTAATGAGGTCAGGAGCTGAGTGGCCCTGGCGGAACCCAAACTGAGCATCTCTGAGCAGGTTATTGCTAAGCAAGTGCCGCTTGATGGCACTGTTGATGACACCTTCCATCACTTTACTGATGATTGAGAGTAGACTGATGGGGCGGTAATTGGCCGGGTTGGACTTGTGTACAGGACATACCTGGGCAATTTTCCACATTGCCGGGTAGATGCCAGTATTGTAGCTATAATGGAACAGCTTGGCTAGGGTGCGGCAAGTTCTGGAGCACAGGTCTTCAATACTATTGCCAGAATATTGTCAGGACCCATAGCCTTTGCAGTATCCAGTGCCTTCAGTCATTTCTTGATATCACGCGGTGTGAATCAAATTGGCTGAAGTCTGGCATCTGTAATGCTGGGGACTTCAGGAGGGGGCCATGATGGATCATCAACTCGGCACTTCTGGCTGAAGATTGTTGCAAATGCTTCAGCCTTATCTTTCGCACCGATGTGCTGGGCTCCCCCATCATTGAGAATGGAGATGGGGATGTGAAAGGTTTTAAGCAAGTAAAGTGGGGGTGGGGCAAGAGATAACAAAGGAGAAGGTGTAGATAGGACAAGGTCACAGAGAATAACCAACCAGAAGGTCATGGAGCAAAGGCAAACAATATGTTAATGATGTGTTGAAAGACAAAGCATTAGTACAGAAAGGGTGTTAATGGACTGAAAACTGAACAGCCACAAGCACAAACATGAAAAAAAAGTGAGTACGCAAACTGAACAAACTAAGATAAAATGAAATAAACACAAAAAAAATTTTAAAAGGAAAAAATAAAAAAATAATAAAAATAAAAGTAAAATGGGGGGCCCGTCATGCTCTGAAATGATTGAACTCAATGTTCAGTCCGGCAGGCTGTAATGTGCCTAATCGTTCAACTTGAAGCTCTGTTTTTGGATTTACCTTTGCTATAATATTCATTATCTCCTCCTGCACTTTTATTCAAATCTCCTCTCAGTCCCCTTCTTTTCAACACTGAACTGCCCATGTTTCTTACTCTTTTCCCTCATCATTCAATCCTCTGACACTTGTGATATTGAGCATTTTGTTAGATGTGCTGCCTTGTGTGTGTTTATGCAGGCATATGTTTTATTTGCATGAAACGGTTGTGTGATTCATGCAATTATTGCAACAAATTTGCCTTTGGAGAAAGGACTTATAGACGGAAGGGCTCATAAAAATAATTAAAATATTGGTAAGAGTACAAATGCAACCACATTGTATAGGTATTGTAATGATTTGTTCCTGATGTGCTAAAACAATGACCGATAGGAAGATGTTCCTTCTTGGACGGAAATAAATAGAAGGCTGGATAATGTTAGGATAAACATTTTATCACAAGTTACCAGACATAAAACTCCCCGATCTTGAACAGGTTTTAATAAAAAATAATATAGCCTACATAGCTTTCAAATTTACCCTTACATACTGTCAAATATCTTAAAATGCACCGCAAAGTATTGCACTAATCCCCGCAAATCCATTAAATCATTTCCTTCTGTCCCTGCTGATGATGTCTTCTTTACAATATATGTGTTATATAAAATTAGAATGCATGTTACAGTTTGTCTGGTTGGCTAGGTTAGTTTGTAAACTAATTTTTAACCACAAAATGGATTATACTTAATATAAGGACAGCCAAATAAATAAAACAGATTCTAATAATTTAAAAATCTGTGTTATTTTTATGTTTAAGTTCATCTGGGGTTTCTTCTAACCACCTATAGATTTGCTTGCAGGTACAAGCAATTAGGAAGGCAAATGGTATGCTGGCCTTTATATCAGGGGTGTTGGAGTACAAAAGTAAGGAAGTTTTGCTGCAATTGTACGGGGCTTTGGTGAGACCACAGCTGGAGTACATATTCCCTTGAGTTTAGAATAATGAGAGGTGATCTCATTGAAACATATAAGATTCTGAGAAGGCTTTCCAGGAGAAATGCTGAGAGGCTGTTTCTCCCTGGCTGAAGATTCTAGAACTAGGAGACATCGACCCAGGATAAGGGGTCAGCCATTTAGGTCTGAGATGAGGAGAAATTTCTTCACTCAGAGGATTGTGAATCTTTGGAATTCTCTACTCCAGAGAGTTGTGGATGCTCAGTTGTTGAGTAGATTCAAGGCTGAGATTGATAGATTTTTGGATCCCAAGGGAATCGAGGGATCTGGGATAGTGTGGAAAAGTGGAATTGAGCTAGAAGATCAGCCATGATCTTATTGAGTGGTGGAGCAGGCTTGAGGAGCAAATGGCCTACTCCTGCTCTTATTTCTTATATCTTATGTTCCAATTTTCCTCCCTCATGTATTTCTTTATCACTCCAGTGAAGGAGTTGTCCCATTTTCCTTTATTATTTCTGCTGCAAGGTCTCAACTCAAAACATAAACCCGTCTTTTCTCTTTTCAGACGTGGATGAACCCACTGAGCTTTTCCAGATTCCTTGTTCTTATTTGTCATATCACTGTTGGTCATGATATATCCCTTTTATAAAACAGCGACCCGGGTTCGATTCCGGGTACTGCCTGTGTGGAGTTTGCAAGTTCTCCCTGTGTCTGCGTGGGTTTCCTCCGGGTGCTCCGGTTTCCTCCCACATGCCAAAGACTTGCAGGTTGATAGGTAAATTGGCCATTAGCAATTGCCCCTAGTATAGGTAGGTGGTAGGGAAATATAGGGACAGGTGGGGATGTGGTAGGAATTTGGAATTAGTGTAGGATTAGTATAAATGGGTGGTTGATGGTCGGCACAGACTCGGTGGGCCGAAGGGCCTGTTTCAGTGCTGTATCTCTAAACTAAACTAAACTAAACATGTAGTGGCTTTTCAGCTGAAAAATATAGTGTGTATCGCTCAAGGAAATCAATTGAGACTGCTTTGCAATCTCAGTTTATCCTTGACATTTCTGTGTTGAATGAAGAGCACAAAACCTGACTGTATAAAACAGCTTAAATATATTCTGCATGTAATTTATAACATTCTATTTTTGACCCATGGAAATAAAGCCTGGCTACCCGACCCAAAGTTGGGTGCGGGTCGGGTCGGGTCGGATCTGTATTCTGCGTCCAGCATTCGGGCTCAGGTCGGGTTGAGCTGGGCAGTACTGTTTTGTTTCATATTGTTTTCATTTTAATCTACGATTTTTTTTCTGTTTCAATAATATGTTTGTTCTTTTCGGGTTGGGTCGGGTCAGCATTTAAAAAAAAATTAAAGGACCCAGGCCCGGGTCGAGTTCAGGTTGGCTGTTGTTGGGTCGGGCCCGGGTCGGGTTTTGATACCCGAGCCAGGCTTTACATGGAAATAGCTCATATTTTGTTCTGTACCTCCAATCTCACTGATGTAGGTATCACAAAACATGAACAATTGCACGCAATGTTATTCCACTACGACTATTATTTTTAGCCAAGTAGCACAGCGGTTGCATTCAAGTAGAATAGAATTTTTTTTTATTCGTGGCTTGCTAGGCCATTTCAGAGGTCATTTAAGAGTCAACCACATTGCTGTAGGTCTGGAGTCACATGTAGGCCAGACCAGGTAAGGACGGCAGATTTCCTTCCCTAAAGTGAACCAGATGGGTTTTTACGACAATCGACAATGGTTTCATGGTCACCGTTAGACTAGCTTTTTAAAAAAATTCACATTTATTAATTGAATTCAAATTTCACCATCTGCTGTGGAGGGATTCGAACCCATGGCCCCAGTGCATTAGCCTGGGCCTCTAGATTACTAGTTCAGTGACATTATCACTACACCACCGTCTCCACTTTGTTCCCAAAGTATTTTTTAAAAATGAAGAGCAATGTTAAAGATTGTTTCAGAATTACTGTACAGAATCACTGCCTGCCTCCAGCGTCTTTGTTCCGCCAAGAGTTTCATCTGTTGTGACTTTTTTCTAAAAATTAAAATAAAACCACCCTTTTCCTGACCACACTTAATGCTAGCTGTAAACTGCTGTCATTGTGCTGGATTTTACAAGTGTGTCGCAGTTTGCGGCGGCACACTCTAAAAGCAGCAAGCATCCCACACTGATGCGCCGTCCCTGAGCCCCCGTGATATTACGCGCGGAGGCTCATTTAAATAGAGGGGGCGGAGCAGCTGCCCCCACTGACATAAGGGGGCAGCCACTGTATCCCCGGCAACGGTGTCCGGTGCCACTGTGCTGGTGCCAGCGCCGTTATTAAAGGGCTTTAAGCCCTTCAGTTACATTTTAAAATTTAAAGGTCCCGATCTCTGGGATATAACTATGAAATGTCATTTCAAATATAAATCACTTCTCCCACCTGCCACCACCCCCCCCCCCAAAGAGTAAAGTCAATTGCACTCTTCCCCCATAATAAACCTTTCATAGTATTCTGCACTTTCCCCCCCAAAATTTGTTCCCTTTGACTCTCAACCCCTTCCCACTAACCCATTAGCCAGTAAAGATTGTTTACCCCACTCCTCCACCCCTCCCACTGTGAAAATTCTATTCCTCCCCCCTTCCCCACCAGGTTCACGCCTGTGCAGAGTTCCGAAGGCGTGCGGAGTACGAATGGTGGCCATAAAATCGGCGTGGGCCGCCTGCCGCCTGCAGGTAAGTTCAGTTACATTTCTTTATTGTCAATTTGAATATTAAAATGAAGAGCCTGCCGCCAGTAATACGCGACGGGCCCTTCTCAACGTCGCGGATCAAGGCGGGCCTCTCCCCGCTGCATTTTACCGGCCCCCACGCCGCGACGTTGAGGGGCCAGTAAAATTCAGCCCATTGTGTTGCTTCCTATTTGTTTTTTTTGCAAAATGAAGCAAAATCCAACTTTGAGAGTAAAAGTCATTTCTGTGAAGGGCCTAATGTTCAAGGAGATACGTAAAGACTTTTTGAGTTACTTTGCTTGTGACATTGAATCTCTTTTCCTATCAGTCAGGCTCTCTGTTCAGATGGTTGAAGCACAAAAGAGTGAGCCTCTGAGGAGAAAGTCAACATGAGCTCAAACAAGAATCCTATTTCTGTTCAATAATGGATGTATAAAATAAATAATTGATTCATCTAGAGGACTTTATCCCCTTTACTGAAGACATTGCACTACAAACACAGCATTTGGTCACTTACTTAATAAGTGTGTGCACTGCAGATTGGTTGACCTCGCAGGTGTCCCTCGAAGTGTGGCTTGGAAAGATCTAGTAGCCCAAAAGCTTCATGTTGTGCTAGCATTCACTTCTCTGGGGAGAGCTGTCGCTGTTCTAGACGCTGTGCATTGGTCGTCCTGCAGCAGATGGCATCTGTGATAACCTCACTTATGAAGTGGAGCTGGCAGAATCTGGTCTCTTCTGCAATGTCCATGTATGTATGGAGGGGTCTGTAAACGTAAGTCACATATATTGACAGCTGAAGCCAGAACACTCTGTGCACTCAGTTATTGCCATCTCACAGGCAGTGAATCTTGGAAACAAGTTAAATGCCCTTTTATCCATTCTATAGTCACATCCTAGGCTTTTCTTAACATATTGCTCATTGATATTATGGGCTGGATCGCTGTTCCCATCTGTCACATGGGTGTCTGCCCCACTGTGATTACATGGTGAGGTCGGGATGTGATTCATTGATCATAGGCTCCGATGACTCCGGACCGGGTGCTGGTGCCATATTTAAAGGTCTGCCAGCCCTGGATCTCTTGGCATTTCTTCGCGGGTGAAGATTTTGGGAAGGTTGTAGTCATTGGTTGCAGGCCCGCTGGTGGCTAGTCAGGCCTAGCCGTGACGGGCAGATTCACCCACAGTGGGTACGTGAAGGTGTAGTCGCTGCTGGGGGCAATTGGATCTAACCTTCTCCTCCTCTTCTCTTTCATGCTGGTTCTTCACTCAGTCTCAAAGGTGTCTGTATCCCTCCTGATGTAGCATCTCCAGGCATCACGATCTATGGCCTGCGCTTCCCACTGTTGATGGTCAATGTGGAAAACAGAGAGGGACTTCTTCAGTGAGTCCTTGAAACATTTGCATGAGGCCCCTCTGTTCCTTTTACCCGTGGTCAGCTCTCCATACAACACGATCTTGGGCAGGCGACTGTCGTCCATCTGGGCAATGTGACCCGCCCAATGCAGTTGGCTTTACAGGAGGATGGTCTCAATGCTGGTGATGTTGGCTGCTTCCAGGACTTCAATGTTTGTGATGCGGTCCTGCCAGTGGATCTTGAGGAGGCTGCAGAGGCAGCGCTGATGGAAGCACTCTAGAAGGCTACATGACGGCGGTATAGGACCCATGACTCAGTGCCACACAGAAGGGTGGTTAGGAATTTGCTTTGTACACTTTGAGTTTGGTCTGTGCTATGAGGCTGTGGTTGCTCCACATGTATTTGTACAATCTGCTAAATGTTCTGTTTATTTTTGCAAGCCTATTGTCCACTTCCTTGTCTATGGTGGCATCAAACGAGATGACGCTCCCCAAATAAGTAAATTGCTTGACGGCATTCAGCTCGGTTCCCTCGATGACAATGCTTGGGGGTCTATATTCTTCTTAGGGTGCAGGCTGATGCAGGACTTCAGTTTTCTTTAAACTGATTTTTAGTTCGAAGAGTTGTGCCACCTCGGAAAAATGTGTTGTTATACGTTGCAGGTTTGACTGACTGTGGGCCAGGAGAGCACAGTCATCGCGAAAAGAAGTTCACGGATGAGTTTTGCTTGTGCCTCTCTTGTTTCTCTCTGCCCTGTTCCCAGCAGGCCGTGAAAAATTCCTGGAGCTTGGTGTATAGGGCAAGGCCACCATGCTTCTAGGCTTCGGGTGGAATTCCATCGGCTCCGGAGGCTTTGTTCTTCATCTGGTTGATGATGGTCACAGTTTCCTCCAGAGTTGGGCTCTCACCCAGTTCTTCTTTGACAGGCTGTTGTTGGATGTGATTGATGGCAGTATCATGCACTGTGCACTTGGCGCTGAAGAGAGTTTCAAAATGCTCCGACCAACGATCCAGGATTGACTCCTTGTCAGTGTGTAGGATCTTGCCATCGGCGCTCCTCAGGGGGTTTTGGGTTTGATGTGCTGGTCCATAGACAGATTTTAGTGCTTCATTGAAACTTCTTATAGATTAGATTAGATTAGATTAGAGATACAGCACTGAAACAGGCCCTTCGGCCCACCGAGTCTGTGCCGAACATCAACCACCCATTTATACTAATCCTACACTAATCCCATATTCCTACCAAACATCCCCACCTGTCCCTATATTTCCCTACCACCTACCTATACTAGTGACAATTTATAATGGCCAATTTACCTATCAACCTGCAAGTCTTTTGGCTTGTGGGAGGAAACCGGAGCACCCGGAGAAAACCCACGCAGACACAGGGAGAACTTGCAAACTCCACACAGGCAGTACCCAGAATCGAACCCGGGTCCCTGGAGCTATGAGGCTGCAGTGCTAACCACTGCGCCACTGTGCCGCCACCATCAGCATACAGTTGATTTTTTCCCACAAGCGCGATCCACCAGTCATTTTGGATGTTCCTCAGTTTACATTGAAGGATGCTGCATGCTTGATGGTAGGCTGTCTTTTTCTCTTGGCCAGCTCTGGATACAGTGCAGCCAACAACTCTGTCCTGCTGGGTCCTGTATCCCCCACCCGCCGAGGTCTGCAACATTGACTCACATGCCAATGGGAGACAATCCTCACTCTCTGGCGCAGGGACTCCAATCTCCCGTTACCTACTGATCGGCCGCCCTGGGTGCCCACCAGCTGCAAGTCCTCTTCCTCGGCGGAGGTCAGTGCATCTGGGATTCCTCTGCCTGTCCGGGACATCTCCCTCCTATTATGGGCCCTCTTGTCCTGCAAAAGGAAAGATGGAGATGGTGGAGAATGGCACACAGATCAACATGACCGTTCAGCTCATTTCAGCCCCTCAATCCCGACTGGGCAATCTGATGGTGTGGAAGTTAAGGGGGGAGTTGAGCTGTCAAGGAAGGTGGCCTGTGTCCAAGAGACTTCCATGCATCTGTCAGGAAGAGACAGACTCCTAGGCACTCAGGCAACAACTCATCACTGCCACCAACCCCCCCCCCCACACCAATGGTGCGCCACCTCCTGTGTACTCACTTGCAAGCTTCAATGGGATGACTGGTATGGAGCACTCACCTTGGCTGAACGCAGTAGGTTATTGAGTTTTCCAGCACTGGATCCAATTGCATTGGGTGAACCTAATGGCTGCTAACCTCCTCTGCAATCTCCACGTCGGCTTGCTTGGTCAGGCAGGAGGACCTCTTCTTGCCATCTCTGGGAAAGAGAACCTCCCGCCTTTGCCTTGCAGCCTGAAGGAGAATCTGCAGGGAGGCATCATTGAACTGTGGGGCCAGGAGAACTGCACAGCCTAAGCCTCATATGTTTGTGTTCTCTCATGCAGGTAGCCATTTGCAGGGATCCACAACCGCTGGGGACAGACATCCACCTCTGAGGAGGAAGAAGACTCAGCTTGCATCATCCCAGACTCTCCACCTTCCACCAGCGCAGATATGTTCACCTCAGTGGGTTTCCGCTCAGCTTTAGAATTTGGGGCACAGGCTGGTGAGAGCAACACACACGCACCAGAGCAGCTGGCGGAGGCTGAGACAACCAAGAACTCCTAAAGTCGGAGGACTGTGGGTGTCCAGGCCCATGCTGAGCCCCAGGATGATGACGAGCCTCTGGTGTCGACAGCACAGGGCATGCTGGAGTTGCAAAAACGGAAAGGGCAAAATCTAGTGGAGATGCCAGAGATCATGTGCAGCCTTGAGCAGACAATGGAGGAGTCTATCCATGCCATGACAGCTGCCATGTCTCAGGTGTGTGAGTGCATGGCTTCCTCCATCGAGAGGTTGGTAACCCTCATGGAGAGCCACATTCCACAGATCCACGTGGACCTACACACCAGCACCTTGGCCATGAGCTCAATGCAGCAGTGGTAAGGCCTGCGAAGGAACAGGAGCCTACACGATTCTGTTGTGGGATCACCTTAAGAGAAGATGACCTTAAGAGAAGATCACCTTAAGAAGCTGTAAGTGAAGATCACCAGAGGAAGTGATGTTGCCGCACACATGACCAGAGAGTTGTGGGTGTAGCCCCACAGAGTGAGATGTGTTAGATGTGGCTCATGCAGTAACTGTTTGTGTATATATGATCTAGTTAAGTTATAATAAAAATGCACATTTTCTTTGGATATTACTTGCGAGTCTTACAATAGTTCACATATTAAAGGAACAAGTAATATTACAGATTCTCTCACTCCTCTGGTGAGCAGGGAGGCTCAAGAGAGCCTTCAAAGGGAGGAAGAGATGCTGACAGTCATGTCTGGGGGCACCCCTCAGAGAACTCTTGAGCGTGGACAGCGGCTCCTCAGTCCCTCTGCCAGTGTGCCCAGCTCCAGCAGCCTTAATGCCTGAGGAGAGTCCTGCACCCATCCAGGAAACTTCCAGGCCTCAGGCAACCAGATGGCGCCCGTCAAAGTCATCACAGGCCAAGGCGCAGCCTTCAAACCAGCTGCTGCTGCCGGGATCACACCAAGTAGGAGCACCTGCACACAGACTAAATAGCAACACTTTGGGTTTCATGGCGTTGATTATACCCTTTCTGTTAAATAATGAAAAGATGTTTAGTTGAAATCTTAAGACTTCATTGTTCGAAAGCCATGTGCCATTTTTCCTTAATAGTGAGATGTAGACCTCACCCTTCCCCCTTAGTGCTATGCCAATGTGAACATAGCTCTCATTAACATGCCAATGTGATGAGAGCCTTCGTTGATGAATGCTGTCCCATGGGCACCCGTGCATGTTGCATCCACTCGCAAGACACGGGCCTGAAATGGAAAGGATATGACAGAGCTCAGGCATTAAGGTGAGCCTTTATTTCACTCTCTGAATGGACACCAGGATGGCAGAAAATGACTCGGTGTGATGTTCGCTGTTGCCTCCTTTGCGCATTCCTCTACCGGTCTGGCCTCCTGCCTTGGTACATGAAGATGTGCAAATTGTGTCGGCGTAGTTACTCATGGACCTCTGATCCCTGCCTAGATGATGGCCCAATCTCTATTCCAGTTGTGTGATCGCACACACCCACCACACGATTGTTTGCCTATCCCACAACCAGCCCCCAAAAGGCAGATTTTGAAGTGATTTATGACTTTAACCCCTTATAGGGACTAAACCAAATCAGGAGTACATCCCTATAAATCTCCTTTAATCAAGTTCAAGCCAGACAAATTCTCAGACACTTATTTGGGTCCAAAGAATTGTACTAGCTTTCCCTCAAAGAAAGAAAACCAACAGAGAATATTACCATCTTTCAGATAGCCTATTTTTAATATTTATGGCTAAATCATAAATATCCCAGATCTTAAGGGTCTGGGAAACTCTTTTCAATACTTATCTCTCCAAATAAAGAGACACAGAGAGGGAGTTCTTGTACTTGTATACAGAATACTACATGAGACAAGTTATTAACTTTTATAGATTTATTAAAGAATTTAACAGGTAATAAACTTCTTAAGTGAATAAGTATATCACAATATCAAATATTACTGAGAGATGTAACACATATTCTTATTTCTAACATAGAATCCAAAAGTTTAACCTTGCTAATGTTACAGCAAAATTATCTTAGAATATCCAGACTATCCATCGAAATTTAAAGTAAACTTTTACCTTAAATCCCCCAAGCAAGGCATGGGATGAGAAGTGTTGTTTGAGGATACAACACCCTAAACTTTGCTTTCAAAACCTCTCTTTTTTTGTACTATTTCTAAGGTGTCATCTGACTTCCAGCATTTATGTGACCTTCCTGTGTTCCTTTTAAAATCCATATTTGATAGTATCAAGAACTAACGCTCCACTTAATGTTTGACTGGAAACCCCCTGTTTTCTGAAGTTGTAAGCCTTTATCTGGTCAAAATGTTTATAATTGTGTTTACTTGACCTTTTATTCCTGTAAGTCCATTTTCTATAACAGCCTTTTTTATGATACCTTAAAGCAACCTCCGGAGCCAATTTATCTGCATTAACAACCCCATAAACTAATTAAGTTTATTGCTACCTCTTACTGAGGTCACACAGGCTATTTCAATGTGTGTGTTTATCTTCCAATTCCCTGGCAACAAAAATTCTATTCTAACAGGGACCTTGAAATATTTATCACAGAATCACACAGTGCAGAAGAGGCCCTTTGGCCCATCGAGTCTGCACCGATGCATTAAAGACACCTGACCTGTCTACCTATTCCCATTTGCCAGCACTTGGCCCATAGCCTTGAATGTTATGACGTGCCAAGTGCTCATCCAGGTACTTTTTAAAGGATGTGAGGCAACCCACCTCTACCACCCTCCCAGGCAGGGCATTCCAGACCGTCACCACCCTCTGGGTAAAAAAACTTCTTCCTCAAATCCCCCTTAAACCTCCCGCCCCTCACCTTAAACTTGTGACCCCTCGTAACTGACCCTTCAACTAAGGGGAACAGCCGCTCCCTATCCACCCTGTCCATGCCCCTCATAATCTTGTACACCTCGATCAGGTCACCCCTCAGTCTTCTCTGCTCCAGCGAAAACAACCCAAGCCTATCCAACCTCTCTTCATAGCTTAAATATTCCATCCCAGGCAACATCCTGGTGAATCGTCTCTGCACCCCCTCCAGTGCAATCACATCCTTCCTATAATGTGGCGACCAGAATTGCACACAGTACTCCAGCTGTGGCCTTACTAAAGTTCTGTACAACTCCAACATGACCTCCCTGCTTTTGTAATCTATGCCTCGATTGATAAAGGCAAGTGTCCCATATGCCTTTTTCACCAGCCTATTAACCTGCCCTTCTGCCTTCAGAGATCTATGGACAAACATGCCAAGGTCCCTTTAATCTTCGGAACTTCCCAGTGTCAGGCCATTCATTGAATACTTCCGTGTCACATTACTCCTTCCAAAGTGTATCACCTCACACTTTTCAGCGTTAAATTCCATCTGCCACTTTTCTGCCCATTTGACCATCCCGTCTATATCTTCCTGTAACCTGAGACACTCCACCTCACTGTTAACCACTCGGCCAATCTTTGTGTCATCCGCGAACTTACTGATCCTACCCCCCACATAGTCATCTATGTCGTTTATATAAATAACAAACAATAGGGGACCCAGCACAGATCCCTGTGGTACGCCACTGGACAATTTCACCCATTTGCAGAGCCCCCATTACCATAGACACCTTTGCAGAGCCCTCCAACAATGCACTCCCACAATTGCCTCCAAACCCCCTCTTCCCCTAGGCTGCAGTGCTTGAGGCTGCCTAACCATCGTGTCAATGTGTCCTCTCGCCTTTGTGCCGCCTGATATCGAGCTGTCTCAACTGCTGTAAGGACACTACCTGCTAACATTCAGCATAGGATTGTCACAGCAAGTGATTGACCTGGTCAACTGTGGCCCCAAGTCTACTCTTTGCCTTCTAAATCTTTCCAGAGAGTTTCATTAGTTTTGTTCCACTATTGGAACTTCGCTCTGACTATTAAAGATGCCCTTCTCAATTCTCTGATGTGTTACTGTCATGAAACAAGTTTGTTATTTTATTTTGGATAGCACTAACTGATTATTCGTAGCATTACTCATGGACTGTCTAATGTCTGGAGGAAGGTTATGTTGTTTAATTGCTAAAATGGAGTTGTATTTCAACTGGTGTCTCCCTTTCAGAGCACTGCAGAGGCACTCCCTATGGGAAAGGGTTTAAATAGGCACACCCTGAGGTTAGTTGGAGGATAATTGTAACAGTTTGTCGATCCCAGACAGGCTGTTGCCCTTGAGGAGATGCCAGTTTGTCAAGGTCAGAAAAACCATCAGAAAGTAGTTGATTGCCATTCCCTTTTTCATATTTTTGGTGCATTGAAGTGTGATATTTTATACAACAGAAATTGTATGATTTAAACATCAGACTTCTAAATGTGAATGTGATGAAAGTGCACTCGATGGAAAAGTATATAATCATTACTTTCTTGCCCTTATCATAACTTCTGCACAAATGTGTAACCATCCCATCTCCTATTTGCAAATGGAACACACGGACTCACTCACTCCCAAATTAACCCAAATTACAACCTCACTTTTTCACGTGTCTGAATGTGGACCCATCTTTCCTCCCTGTATTTATCTACTGTGCATTCTGTTGGCATTATCTACATTTTAGAGCCTTTAGGCAGGTTAGTGATGGTATTTGCAAAATAGACTGATAAGTTGTTAGAACTAGCATAACTTAGGAGAACAGCGATTACCAGTCAGCCTATAGGTGTATCTTCACAAATGATGTATTCTTCATACACTATTGATGAAGATATCCATGCACGCATCCAGAAAGCAAGTTCTGCCTACGGCCAACTCCATGATTATGTTGGAAAGTAGCACGGCATTAAGCTGAAGACAAAAACAAACTCTACCAGGCCATTGTCTTAACCACCCTGCTGTATGGTGCAGAATCCTGGGGCTGCTCTAGGCACCACATCAAAACTTGAAAACCTTCCACCAAAGACACCTGAGGTCCATCATGAGAATTCGATGGAAGGACAAAATCACAGACAAGGTTCTCCATCTCGCCGGGCTCAACACCATGGAGAGCACCCTCCAAAAAATTCAACTTCGATGGGACAGCCATGTCTCCCACATGGCTGATTGCAAAATCCCCAAGCAGATCTTCGATGGGGAATTGACTCAGGGCAAACGACATCAAGGTGGTCAGTACAAATAATACAAGGACACCCTAAAAAAGAGTCTTACAAACTTAAGCATTGAAGATCACCTCTCTTGGGAAAATACTGCAGGCAATTGGCTCAATTGGAGGGAAGCATTAAAATCTGGTTCAGTATGTTTCGAGAACCATCTACACCAAACTCGCAACATCCGATGTAACCAGAGGAAGGCCAGAGGAGGCGCAGCTGCAGAAGTTCCCTCAAGAACCAACGACGACAATATGAACTGCTAATCCTGTGGACGGCCATGCCGATCCTGCATCAGACTCTTCCATCATGAGAGGACCCACAGAAGACAATGAAATCAATTACAGCTTGGTCATAGTCAAACAACAAGGAGTCCACCACGATTTTCCATATATCATTAGCTCTCTGCACCATAGAATCTGAATTGTACATTTAAAATATTATCTACCAGCTACAATCTTAGCATTTTTTTTCAAATTACAACTCACATTACCAAAAGAAAACCTCACACCAGTTCCATCTGGTGGCTGTTGTGTGCAATGGTTTAACTGTCCTGAATTGATTCAGTGGCAGTATATGGATTGGTGAGAATTCGACTGTTATTTGAGGAACTGGGCAATTTAAAGGAATTGGCTTTTGGAACCAACCAAACCCTTTTCAGTCCTGTACTTTCACGGGTTCTTATTAATTTCAATGTGAACCTAATTAGGTTACAGTCGCTGCATCCTGCCTTCAGGTGGCTTAATTCTCCTCCTATGCAGATTTGGCAATGCATCTTTCCTTGCGGGACGTGCAACATGCTGATTAAGGAAACATCCCGGCTGCATTCTATAAATAGGTTGTACCCAGTGTTTCTACTGAAAAATTGCACTTTAGTTTCATGAATCTTTCTGTCCTGCCCCCTCACCCGAGTTCACTTGCTAGGATAAGGCTCTACATCTGGGAAGTTTCTTCCATTAGCTCACCCAAGTGGATACTTTCTTCATCTGTATGAACCTCGACATCTACATGTGCACGCTTCCCAACAATCATCCCTGGGTAGTAATTAGGAGTGGAAAAACTAGTTGATGTTCATGAGGGTCCAGATTACATCCTTCCACTGGCTAGCTGACAAATTTTTCCTCATCCAACACGGACAACCCTGCTATCTGCAGATGAAGAACTACCTCCAGAACTCTGCAATACGTTACAGATTTCAGCATCGGCCAACTCACCTCTTGGAAGTTTTCCTCCACTGCTCAGCAGCCTCTTGCAGGTGCATCTCTACTTGCGCCATTCTTACCTCCATGACCATAGCTGGGACTGAAAGCCTGAAGGCTGTGTGGGAACATGACCGAGGCCAAATGTTAAGGGAGCAGGAATGGCAAAAGGTATGGAGTCAGCCCCTAAACACCACCACTTGCAACAAAATGCAGCAAGGCTGATTTAAAGTCATATATTGCACATACTGCACATGCTCTAAAAATTCCACCCCTCCATACCAGACAGCTTATGGTGAGTGCACCCTCCTCCTCATATTTCATGCCTCCAACATCCAGCCATCTTGCTCTAATTGCAAGAAGATGCATGCCGCTGAATAGGGTATATAGTCCCACCCATAATAAGCGCAAGGCTGAAATACACATTGGAAATCTGTCAATCGGAACAGTGATGTCCAGTCTCCAGCTGGACTGAAGAAATGTCACACAGTCTCTAACCCATTCTTGGAGACCCACTCCACACAACTAGCAGTAACTGACCCACTGTCTAACTCTAACCAACATGAACCCCTCTGAACCCCTCCCCATTGTCCCCAGCTCCAACTATTTCCAGAGCCCAAAGCAAAACACATTCCACCCACAAGGATCCCAGTGTGGGCTGCATTGCTGCTGCAGGTATCATTTGGTCAGGATGTACAGTGACAATGTATGGAAATGTACTCGTCCATAAAATGTGCATAACTATATAATGAGCTCATAAAATATCTGTATGAATGTACCCATAATTACACAATGGATGGCTTCATAAAATATATTTGCATGTACACCTATATGTATATGAGAATGTATGCTCGTTAGAAAACAAAAAGTTTTAAAATACAAAGCCCTGCAATATCATTTTGCTCATCATTGTGTATTAAATTATGTATCAATATCTAATAAAGTGTGAATTTACTTTACTGTTGAAACCAAACCCAATTTAATAAAATAGTTCATTAGTGTTCTGTTGGAGATAAAAGTAAAACAATAGCTGCACCACAAATTGGCAAAATTAAACAAAAAAATTATATTGAAGAGTAAAAATAAAACAATCCAATATTATGTCATCTCCCAGTTTATAGAAATGGTTTTAACAACTCTTTAGGATTACAAAATGTGCCTTCCTTGTGTAATCAACATTCAGGTCAGTGATATATTCATAAGTCACTAATAAGTTGATTTAGCTTTTTCAGCAGAGCTCATCATGAACTGACACATATTTTCATTCAGTTTTAACTAGAAAGTGAAGGGGAAAGAACACGACAAAAACTCACAAATCTTAAGATGTAAATTATTCAATCAAAAAAGGGTGTAGGTAAATGTGGATTTATTTAGGCTGAAACGTGTGGCAAACAAATGTTGTTCAATAGGCATAAACCTTGACTTTCTGAACTTCTTTGTCCTCGCATTCCCTTTTTCTACTGTAGTAATAGAAAGTGTTATCTCGTCTTTGAAGTTTTTTCACATATCCGGTATCTGGCCAACGGTCCACCTGCATTGAATAGAACATCACTGTCTCAATTTTGCGATACAACATTTCACTGATTATCTCATATAGACAGCACATCGCAAACTGAAATGTATGCACTGAAATGCAACATATGAAACAATTGGGCAGCTGTTGTAGTATATCATGAATGGTTAACTTCCTTATAAATATATAACACAGGCATTATGTGGAATGGTAATTTTATTCTACAAGTATTTCGTAGTTTGTCACACATTGAGACACCAGTGGGAATAAATTTGATTACATCTGTAAGAAATGGGAACATGACCAAGGCCAATAGTTAAGGGAGCAGGAATGGCAAAAGGTATGGAGTCAGCCCCTAAACACCACCACCTGCAACAAAATGCAGCAAGGCTGATTTAAAGTCATAGATTGCACATATTACACATGCTCTAAAAATTCCACCCCTCTGTACCAGATAGCTGCCGGGGTTATGGTGAGATTGCACCCTCCTCCTCATATTTCTGGCCATACCTCCGACACCCAACAGGGGTGGCACAGTGGTTAGCACTGCAGCCTCACAGCTCTAGCAACCTGGGTTCAATTCTGGGTACTGCCTATGTGGAGTTTGCAAGTTCTCCCTATGACTGTGTGGGTTTACACCAGGTGCTCTGGTTTCCTGCCAAAGACTTGCAGGTTGATAGGTAAATTGGCCATTGTAAATTGCCCCTAGTGCAGGTAGGTGGTAGGAGAATGGTGGGGATGTGGTAGGGAATATGGGATTAATGTAGGATTAGTACAAATGGGTGGTTGTTGGTCGGCACAGACTTGGTGGGCCGAAGGGTCTGTTTCAGTGCTGTATCTCTCTATGACTCTAAATATGAACCAGCGCATGCTGAGATTGCAAAAATGAGGGACAGGAATTTAGGGATTGTAGACCATCAGATTGTTTTGGAAACTGCAAAGTTATTTGTATTTTCCATGGAAAAATATAATGGCTATTTTAAATAAGGGAGTAATCTTAGGCTCATATATATCTCATTACTGCTGAGTGTGTTCATCCTATCGCTTAAACCACCTGGATAAAATATGTATGACCTTTAGAAAATTTCTGCAAGTTTTTAATTGGAAATTATATAATTGTAGCATACAACCATTAAATCACAGGATTCATTACCCCATCTACTTGCTTTACTTGCTTGTATTCTATTTCATCTCTGTACCCAGCTTGTTGAAATCTGTACAAATTTTCTATTTCTTCAGTCCAGTGCTTGGCACGACTCATAAACTTAGGTTTTACTTCGTGTCCTTGGGTTCCAAAATCTCTCAAAGACATAATGTAATAAATATCTGAAACAGAAATGTAGGATAAAAGTTGACCCTCGAATGTACATCTTCACATAAACTTACATCTTTATAATAGATTACCTTTTATCATTCAGTACAAATATATGAAATATCTGAACTTGTACATTTGTGGGCACTAGTCTTTCAAAATACATTTAACATGCATTTAGAAAGACTTGCATTTGTATAGCACCTTTCATGACTGCATGATGTACCAAAAGTGCTTTACAGCCAATGAAGTACTTTTGAAGTGTAGTTACTGTGGTAATGTAGGAAACAGGGCAGCCAATTTGTGCACAGCAAGCTCCCACAAACAGCAATGACCAGATAATCCGTTTTCGTGATGTTGGTTGAGGGATGAGTATTGGACCTGGGGAAAACTCCCGTGCTCTTCTTTGAAATAGTAACAAAGTCTAAACATAGATGTTTTTTTATGTAATTTGAAAATGAATGTTGTAACCCGCTCAGCATACCTGGCACATGTGAAACTCCATCACCACGCTAAAAGTTGTTGAAAGCAACCTATTGAGAAATGTACATGGATAAACTTTCCCTTTGCTTGGTACTGTTATGACCAGGTGAGAAGGGGCCTAGGGGTTCCCTCTCAGCCTTTGCCTGATTTAATCGTAACAGGGTTTAATTTTAGAAACACCGTGTTTTTAGCTCCCCCTCAGTGAATCCTTATAACTGCTCCAATTGTAAGACAAAGAAATCAGACAGGTTTCCTTCGGTTTAAACAAGAAAGGTGGAAGTTTATTAATCTTAAACTCTAATCTGGTTAACGACTCCGAATATGCGGTGACCACGCTAGCATGCATATGCAATAAACACACACGCAGATAGAGACAGAAAAGTAGAAAAGAATAAAGGGGAAAAGTTTTAGGCAATATCGTGATTATAATTACAGTCCTTTAAGTTCAATGTGGAGTCTTTGAATGCCGCTAAGTCCTGCAAGTCGTTAGGGCCCAGTGCACGCTTTAACTTGTTTCGATGTTGGAATCTTTTCTCTCTTGAGGTTTACGTCTCTTCCGTGAGTCCAGTGGCTTGGGAGAAAGCGAGAGAGAGACAGCCAGGAGAGAGGCTTCCTTGTTCCAGCTTTCAGTTGCAAACTCTAGTCTCAATTCATACTGTCCTGTGTCTCATTCAAAGCCTGGACCAGCTGGTTAGTCATGTGACCAGCTGGTTTAACCAGTCCGGTTTTTGTGGATTGTATCATCTTAGCAGTCCCTTGAATGCGCTTCCTTACGCCTTCAATGTCTGGAGATCAAAATCCGTTTAGGTTAATTGGATCAGGGAGTGGTTCTTTGTCTCCACAAGCAGTCTCTTTGTATGCAAATATCCTCCAGTCAAAGGTCTGGTGATCTCTTTAACAAGTCATACAAACTTACGAATTAGGAGCAGGAATAGGCCACTCGGCCCCTCGAGCCTGCTCCGCCATTTAATATGTTCATGGCTGAACTGATTACTCCACATTTCCACCTACCCCCAATAACCTTTCACCCCTTGCTTATCAAGAGTCTATCTACCTCTGCCTTAAAAATATTCAAAGACTCTGCTTCCACTGCCTTTTGAGGAAGAGAATTCCAAAGACTCACGACCCTCTGAGAGAAAACATTTCTCCTTATCTCTGTCTTAAATGGGCGACCCCTTATTTTTAAACAGTGACCCCTAGTTCTAGATTCTCCCACAAGGGGAAATATCCCTTCCACATCCACCCTGTCAAGACCCCTCAGGATCTTATATGTTTCAATCAAGTCGCCTCTTATTCTTCTAAATTCCAGCGGATACAATCCTAGCCTGTCCAATCTTTCCTCATATGAAAGCCCGCCCATTCCAGGTATTAGTCCAGTAAACCTTCTTTGTACTGCCACCAACGCATTTACATCTTTCCTTTCTTCACTCCCGCAACAGTTTAAAATCAATGTTCACATGACAAAATTAATATGCCTCATCCTTGGCAGGTGGGGGTCTGCATGACAATATGGAATGCATCCTTCCCATACAGTCATGCCCCACCTGGAGCTGGAATTTCAGCCCAGATCAGAGGCAAACAGGAGCTAAAAATAGTTCCCGGCTCCAGCCCTCCTCCGGGCCATTTTTGGGATTGAGGGAGGGGTGTGGCAGGGCTACCCGCCCACAAGTGGTGGGTAGCCGATCAGGCTCATTAAGAGCCACTTGAAGCCAATTAAAGGAGGCCGACTGGGATTTTCCAGTAGGCCTCCAGGTTCCCACAGGTGCTGGAGGCCAGTTTAGGTGTCTGGACGTGACCTCCTGGTGGGTCAGTGCACCAGGTAGGCCTAGAAGCCCTCCCTGCCTGCCTGGGTGCTGGAGCAGTAACAGGCCATCCTGTAGAGGGATTTTTAAATTTAAAAAAGTTGGAGAGAGGGCACCTCCATCTTGAAGTGCCCTCTCTGTTACTTACCTTCCATTGCAGCCTGCTGCTCCTTTCAAGCTGGAAGGCCTCAGATTGGCCCTCCAGATTCGAGAGGCTACCGTCCTTAATTGGACGGTGAACCTGTCTCCATGCCAATTAAGGGGGCGCCTCTATGAAAATCATAATGAGTCCTGACTTCCGTTTCCCACCCCTGAAGGGAAAATCCAGCCCTTAATCTAAGAGCAGAGCACTAGGCACACACTGGCAAGAGCCAAGTTGAGGGGATGTCTATTGACCAAAGTTTTGTAGCTTAATCAGAACAGAGCATTGATAAGTTTCCCACCAATGCTTGTCTAGCTGAGCTGGGCATTGGCATACAAGGTTATTGAGTGGGGAAAATCCCCAGTGACAGCTCTATTCCCCCAAATCCCATCAATGAGCCAGACTGATCAATCTGCAGACTTGCCTGGTTCAAAGTGTAGGATGACCAAGTTTGCCAGTTAGGTCCAATCTCCCATCACTGGGTCTGTTATTTTAGAACCAACTAATTGCCTCACTCATTTCTCAATCCCCCATCATGAGAAGCAAACTGTCAACTTATTTGACTTGCTAAAAATTCTCACGTCAGTACCTAATATTGAATTCTACAGACATGAAAGAAACTTACTCTTGAAATCCAACGCAAATAAGTTATTTCTGCACAGAGGAGAACACAGGCTGATCTATTACTTTATTCTGTTCGCTGACATTGGGTGCCGTTGGTGTGTTGTTGTTATCTGTAACTAGGCAACGCATGACGCTACAATGTAGCTGAGAATATTCTTCCGGTCGCGAGAAACCACGTGTTCATCCATCCAGGCAAGAGATGGGAATATTCATTCTTCAAGAGCGTATCTATTATTTTGATTAATACTGTTGATAGTATTTTCTCCACTTTAACACTATGGAAAAATGACATTTCATGTTAATAAACCTGCAATTTCAAGTCAGTTATAGGAATCGAACATCAGTTAAGAGAGCCCAGCACTAAGTTGGCTGTGATAGAAGAGAGAGAGGATTAATTGAGCATGAATCAAGTACAAAGGGAGAACTTCAGGATTGGAGGTAGGTATGAGAACTGTAACCAAGTGGCATAATTAGTCAAGTTTGGAATGGTTTTGCAGAGAGAATGAATAGGCTGGATACCAGTATTAGTACAATAGTAGATGCAATAAATTCACTGGAACTCTTTTTTGTTTTTTGTTTTAGAGATACGGCACTGAAACAGGCCCTTCGGCCCACCGAGTCTGTGCCGACCATCAACCACCCATTTATACTAACCCTGCAGTAATCCCATATTCCTACCACATCCCCACCTGTCCCTATATATTTCCCTACCACCTACCTATACTAGGGGCAATTTATAATGGCCAATTAACCTATCAACCTGCAAGTCTTTGGCATGTGGGAGGAAACCGGAGCACCCGGAGGAAACCCACGCATACACAGGGAGAACTTGCAAACTCCGCACAGGCAGTACCCAGAATCGAACCCAGGTCCCTGGAGCTGTGAGGCGGCGGTGCTAACCACTGCGCCACTGTGCCTCTCTACTGGAGTTACAGAGGAAAACCAATGGAACCCAGGTTTTTTCAGGTCCATGTAAAAAAATTGCTCATTGCTTTATACCAACATGTGACAGCATAATGTCAGCTCTGGGGGCTGCAAATATGAGGGGAAATATTTAACATAATCTACTACTCCTTCCAATGCGATGTTAACAAACAACTGGTGGTACCACTTGTTTTACCGGGGGCGGGAGCAGCAACAGACCATACTTATTAACATCAGCTCCACTGTTACCATTGTCCACACTCCACACCTTGAACACCATGCAGTGACGGACAAGGGTTGCTTAATGTTAAAAGGTTTTAGCAGTGAAGAGACAGCTGCGTTTAAAGGGAATGCTTTAAAGCTCATGTGAAAGTTGTTCCAATGATTGATAAGTCACCTGTTATGATGGTCACCCCCAATGGTAAGGAGATATTGGGCAGTGACCTTTTGACACAGCATCAGGCGATCATTGACTCTCATCAGAATTGTGTCTGGATAGGTACAGGAGATAGTGAACTGGTGGTGATATCAAATATCCAATATTTTTACCATTAATGGGGCTTCCTTGTATGAAATCCCTAGTCATCCCAATGAAAGTGTCCATCAGATGATCCAGGCCCATTCATCTGTCTTCGCCACCAGCAAGCACGACAGTGAGCGATTATGGGATAACAAAGTGATTAATGGTCCTCCCCATTCCTTTGCCAAGCAATATCACATCCCTAAAGAAAGTCATCCATAAAGATGTGATTGATTCACTCCTCATGCAAAGTGTCTTGAGGCCAACACATTCATGACCAACTCTCTGAGCCCAGGATGTTGCCTGGGCTGGAGTATTTCAGCTATGAAGAGAGACTAGATAGGCTAGGGTTGTTTTCCTTAAAACAGAGAAGACTGAGGGGGGACCTGATTGAGGGATACAAAATTATGAGGGGCATTGATAGGATAGATAGGAAGAAACTTTTTTCCCTCAACAGAGGTGTCAATAACTGGGGTGCATAGCTTTAAGGTAAGTGGCAGGAGGTTTAGAGGGGATTTGAGGAAAAATGTTTTCACCCAGAGGGTGGTTGGAATTTGGAACGTACTGCCTGGTAGAGACAGGAACCCTCACAACATTTAAGAAATATTTCGATGAGTACTTGAAACACCATAGCATACAAGGCTATGGGCCAAGTGCTGGAAAATGGGATTAGAATAGATAGGTGCTTGATGGCCGGCACGGACACGGTGGGCCGAAGGGCCTGTTTCTGTGCTGTATAACTCTATGACTCATTTGGCTGGTTTGGAAACCGGCTGGCAGCTGGAGGCTCACCATTGATCATCAGTGTTCAAATAAGGTAACATGTAAATGTACCCCTATTGTTAGAGAGGCCCCGACCCTACCCTCTGAGATACCTTCAGGCTCTAAGTTTTTCTCTACACCAACAGGCTTTGGAGTATTCCTGTGGCTGAAAAAGACAGATATAAATTTGCTTTCACTTTCTGAGACCGGAGCTACACTTGGACTTGTTTGCCCCAAGGTTTTCACAATGCTCCAACCATTTTTCACACAAGAATGGCCCGAATTCTAAAAGGCTTCTCTCAGCCAGAGTGTCTGTTGCAGTATGTGGTTAGCTACAAAAACTATTGATGAGCATTTAAGTTTGCTAGATGAGTTGTTGACCTTGCTAGCAGAGGCTGGTTTGAAGATCAACCCCTGAAAAGCTCAGTTGTTTCAGGAAGAAGTTACCTTCCTGGGGGGGTCTCAGTCCAGACACCTATAAGGTCAGAATTATTCAACGATTACCTCTTCCAGTATCTAAAACCACTCTTGGTTCATTGCTAGGATTGGTAGGATACCAACGTAATTTCATTCCAGGTTTGCAGCATTGGCCAAGCCCATCTGCGACCTTCTGAAGGGAAAGGATGACCAGGTACTTCCATCCTGGACCTTGGAACATACCAAGGTAGTAGCGAACCTTAAGAAGGCAGTGATGTGGGCTACCTGTCTTGTTTCACCTGATCCAACACCACCATTACATCTCGAGGTGTCATCGACAGAGCTGAGTCTGACAGCTGTCCTCTGCCAGCAGCTCACAAACTGATTGCATACGCATCTCATATCGTACAAGAGGCAGAAACAACACATTCAGCATGTGAACGCCAACTGCTGGCGATTTTCTGGGTCATCCAGCACTTTACCTACATCACCAGCCTACAGAAGATCATCATCCATTCCCACACACTCCCTTGAATTTGAGGATTGAAGCTGGAGATTCTTTAGTCTCTTCACAGAGACTGAACAGATGGACTTTAGAGCTACTTCATTGTGATCGTGACATCACTCCAAAGCAGGCCACATTTCTGCGAATAATGACGGCCAATGCAGGTCATCCTCACAAGTGTCCTCTACCTTTGGCCTCGAGTCACATCCAGTGCTTCGCGCACCAATTAAAGAGGCACCTAATGTCTATGTTGACGTTTCATCATACCATGTTCGGGGTTCCCCTCACACAGGATTCACGGTGGTCTTGAACTCATCCTCAAGTTCAAGTGTTCTCGACATCTATCACAGTATGCTGAAATTATGGTCCTCCTAACTGCTGTCCGTGAAACTTCCGACTGCTCTGTGAATATATGGTCTGACAATGCCAATGCCATCTATGCCACAGGAATTCATACCATACCTCAGACGGGAAACCTTTGCTCCATGGACCATGGTTTCATCTCCTTTGGCAGGTCCTAAAGGAACATCGGTGCCGTGCCATATTGGGAAGGGTTCTGCCCACCGGCAAGATAGTTGCACACATACTCAAGGCAATGCTGCTGCAGATACGGCTGCAAAAGAAGCCACCCTGTCCGGAGATCCATTACCAGGAATTGAGGAAACAGTAACCCCTGTGTCTGCTGTTGGCCCCACAATTGATTTGGCCTCCCTTCACGTTGACTATGACCCATACCGGATAGTTATCCATTGACATGAACAAGGCCAGTCTTGGCCTACACCCACTTTGTGGGCACCTCAGACCTTCCTCTCCCTGTAAGGTCACCACCTTTTCTCATTTACCAATGAACACCGGATCAGGATCCTGTGGTCTGTGTTCCCCCTGAATTGGGCGATAAACTTCTGTTTTTGTTTAATTCCCATCCCATTGGTGGTCATTATTCTGCCAAAACGACTCTTAGAAAAATTGCTTCCACTGCATGGTGGCCAGAATGAAGGGGTCTGTAAATCTCCATGTCTCCTGGTGTCTGCCTTGTTTACAGCAAAATCCTTCCTTATGCACCAATTGGGCTCTCCTTTGGAGTCAGGCAGCCTCATATGGCCCCTGGACTCATCTTCAGATTGATTTTATTGGGCCCTTGCCACCTTCCCAGGGCAATTTTATATATGCCCTCCTAGTTATTGATCAGTTCACTAAGTGGATTGATGCATTCCCCTGCAGGTCTGACACTGCACTTACTGCTGCTAAAGTCTTATTGAGCGAGGTGTTCTGTAGACAGGGACTACTAATACAAATTGACAGTGAACAGTTTACAGGTGCAGTCTTTTTTCCATATTACAGGAACTTATGGGAATTCAGCATAAGCTACACATAGCACACCACCCTCAGTCCTCTGGGATTGTGAAGTGCAGCAATCATACCTTAAGAAGCACGCTGCAGAAACTGTGTAGACAACCCCGCACAATGGGTAAATATGTTGTCTATGTGTCTAATGGCAATTCGATATAGAACCATGGGCATGTCACCATACCAGACCATGACCGGCAGATTAGTGAGAGTACCTTGCTATTTAACATTAACTGGTACTACCCAACTCATGTAACAATCGTGCAGTTCTAGGTGGTTGGAAAAAATGATAGAACATGCGAATGAAGTCAATAAATATGTGGCTAGGAACATGGGAAAATTGAAGAATCAAGTCAAAAGGTAGTTTGACAAAAAAGTTAGACCCTTTGAGTACCAGGTGGGAGATACTGTAAGGTGTCAAACTATAGTAAGAAAGAAAATATATTTGACCCCAAATGGAAGGGACCTTTTCTAATAACTGATAAATTAAATCCTGTTGTGTATTTAATTTGATTTCTGCAGGAAGCAAAAGGAGGCAAGAAGATAACAAAGTGGTATCATATCAATCAGATGAAAACTGTAAAAGGATAAATGCTGTAATATGTTCTGTCAACAGGTAAACTGAGCCAACATGCGACTAATTTCACTTATTTGAGGAATCAATGCACGGATGCACTTCATCCTTGAAGTGGGGACTTGTGGGAAGGTGTAAATATGTTTATATTCATGTTCTGATTAAAAAGATGTAAATATATTTAAATTCATATTTTCATTGGAAAATATGTTTAAAGTCATTTATGAAATGGTTTTTATTGAAGGGATTGTTGTATTAGTAGTTTTTAAAGATTTTTGTTTAAAAAAGTTTTTTTATTTTTTTTATTTTAGAGATACAGCCCCTTCGGCCCACCGAGTCTGTGCCGACCAACAACCACCCATTTATACTAACCCTGCAGTAATCCCATATTCCCTACCACCTACCTACACTAGGGGCAATTTACAATGGCCAATTTACCTATCAACCCGCAAGTCTTGGCAGTGGGAGGAAACCGGAGCACCCGGCGGAAACCCACGCGGGCACAGGGAGAACTTGCAAATTCCGCACAGGCAGTACCCAGAATTGAACCCGGGTCCCTGGAGCTGTGAGGCTGCGGTGCTAACCACTGCGCCACTGTTGTTTTATGAAGGTTGAAATTGTTCTGTACTGTTACAAAAGGATGCTGAAACGGCGCCATAAATTCTGGGAGATAATAAAAGAAGTCGAATCAAATTAGGAAAAAAGTATCAGAATTGTATCAGGGCAGGAAAAGAAAACAAGTGCAGAGCTCAAGAGAATGTGGATTTGGCACAGTCAGCTCTGAAAAATAAAAGGGTCTTCAGGACGACAGTCACACAGGCACAGGCAGAAAGACAGAAACAACACAAAGAGAGAAAGGGAGACAGAGAGAGGAGGGGGCAGAGAGAAAGAGAGGGGGGTCAGAGAGAGAGAGAGAAAGGAAAACAGAGAGAGGGGGGCAGTGAGAGAGAGAGAAAGGGAGACAAAGAAACAGGGGGGCCGGGAGAGATGGGGAGGGGGGAGGCAGAGGGGGGGACATAGAGTGGGGGGGAACAGAGAGAGAGGGAGAAAGGGAAACAGAGAGAGGACGAGAGAGAGAGAGAGAGTGATCAAGATCACTACTGACAGATGGACATCTATCCAGAATACTCCGCATCGCTACAAGTATGCGGGCAAATATTGACTACCTGTGCAAGCAAAAAAATGACAGATATCTCACTAAATCAGTGTCCAGCATAGTGAAGAGAAAGTAACTCAATAAATTAGTCTTCTCATTTAAAGATTCTCTGCAAAAATGTACATTTTTTGCTGTTTTGATTAATAGTAAGATACATTTTAATGCCTTTAACTTTTCAAAATTGTCTCACCGACCCCCTATGTAAGACAAAGGCCAGGATTTTACGGTGGGCGGACGGGAGCCAGCCACTGACTGAAAAGTCGGTGGCGAACCCGCTTCCGCCTCGCCTGGGAATCCGACCCATATTTTGGGGTCCCCGGGCTTCAACTGATGTGAGGTGGGACTTCCACCCACTTGAGGTAGGAAGTCTCGCCTAATAGAGCTGCTGGCCAATCAGTGGGCCGGCACCTCTTAGTCCCAGCATCGCCAGTGGCAGCGGTGGCCACTGCTGGGACTACAGCCCAGCATGAAGAGAAGATACCTGAGAGCCGGGAAGGCAGGTAAGTTTTGGTTGCCTCGCCGGGGCCCGACTGATTACTCCTGGCGAGGCAACCAAAACTTACCTGCCTTCCTGGCTCTCAAGCATCTTCTCTTCATGCCCTCTATCAGGCACAGGGTGCCCGATCATGAGGGCACCTCCGGGATGTTCAAGAGCCGCCTGGTTTTGTCAGGCAGCTTCTCTTGGGTCCAGGATGCCCGCTTGCCACACATAAAATCTGCATGGAGGTGGGCGAAGGCCATTAAGTGGCCATTTAAGGGCCTTGAATGGCCTGGGGCAGGCGGGCCATTTTTTGCCACTGCTGCCCTGCGTAAAGTGGCAGCGGAGGCGGGAGTGGGTCAGGAAGGTCCCCTGGAGCCTCCCGCTCCATTTTACGTCACCACCCCACTCGTCAGGGTGGCGTGAAATTCTGGCCAAAAATTGTAATGTGGCCCGCTACGCGAAAAGGTTGGACAACCCTGGATTACAACATCACCTATGTCCAGGCAGCTTCGAGCGGCTTGTCTACTATCGCCTGTTGAAAAGTATTTTGTTTAAGCATTTACTTAATAAATTCTGTTGACTTGTTGCACTGGAACCATTGTCTGTTGCCTTTTTTGTCTTGTCCAAGAACTAAGGCTAAGTATTGCTGAAAATAGAGACATGTTGTCGAAGCTTTTTGTCATGCATTCATCAGGACAATCGCAAGAATACCAATGTAAGGGAAAGCAACAAGTTATACTTCATGAGAAGAGAGTGCTGATTGGTTGGCAAGTGAACTCTGATTGGTACTCAGGTTCTGTACTACTAAACGACTAACTAAGGCTAAGTTCAGGAACCTTACAAATGGCACAGTGTCCACTGCCTGAATCATGTTTCTATGCTCAGAAAGTACTCGCCTTTGTAAGGTCTGTATCCTTTGGTTCTTCTTTAGTTAGGGGATCCAATATGGCTCTTCAGAAAGCATGGTTCTGTCCTCCACTGACTCCAGCACCACCTTCCCCAGTTTGTCTCTGCTGCGTGAGTCACCATCAGCACTAAGATCTCCCAGGGTGGACATGTCTAATCTTGGTAGAAATGAATGACACTGGCTGCAGTGAGGTGTTTGGGAGGTCCAGGCAAGGGCCTGTTGTAGGGTATTCCCAAGCGCAGAGGCACCTGCAATAAATATCATACTGTTTAAATGTTATTTGAGTAAGTAGATTCATATAATCCTAGTGAATATATATATATATATATATATATATATATACACACACTCATATACAAGTTGAAAGTATAGCCACATATTATAAAATGGAGTACTCCAAAGCACTGTGAGAACAAGATTGGCTAAGTCATATCCCTGGGAATGGTACCGTGAGACCCAGACAGTTAGGCTGACCAAGGAGGCCCCTCATATCAGTGTATAAGACAGTTGCTTTGTGTAACTGCAGACTGCACGAAGCAATCAGGAATGTAAGTTTGATAAAGGTAGAAGGATTCATTGTGAAGACTCAAGGATAGTTGATAAGGGGGTCTGGGAAATATCACAAGATGATCAGGGGGCTTGCTATGAGCTGATCACGTAGCCACATGATGCCGAATGAGTAATGTAATTGGTAATATGTGCAATGTATGTAATCAATAACCGTTATGATTGGATCATGTCCAGCCAGGATGGGCCGAGTAACTGTTTGAAAAATGTATAAGTATGCATGATTTTCCTTTGTTCGGTGGAGAGGCATCTGGACAGACCAGTGACCTGCTCCCCGCTGGCGTAACTAAATAAACTGTTTGACATTGGAGCAGACCTGAGTGTCGAGTGATTCTTCTAGATTCATTCCCGCTAACAGGCCTAGTATGTGGTTGGCATCCTTCCATCTACGAAAGATGATGGATACGCAGCAAACAATCCATTCAGGTGGGCTGTCTTCTCTTGGTGGGGGCCTGGTATAATTCCACCTGTTCCTGGTATAATTCCACCTGTTCCTGGTATAATTGCGCCTGTTCCTGGTATAATTCCACCTGTTCTGCACCCAGAGAAATTGAATACAACTATTAGCCTTGCTCAGTGATAACATTCTTATTTCTGAATTAGAAGTTTGTGGGTTTCAAGCCCATTCTGGATGTGAACACAGAATCTCAGCTGACGTTTTTGTGCGGTACTGAGGGACTGCTGCATTGCTGAGGATAATGTCTTTTAGATGAGAGGTTAAACAGATGCGGGTGGGGGGGGGGGAATGTTGTTTTACTGGGCAGGACAGTTGGAGGCAGGAAGTGGAAACCTCCAGACATACAGTTGGAATCCGTACTGAGCTCATGGCTGCTGTAAATCCCGCCCCACCTCCAGTTCATTGGTTGACACGGTAGTGTCAATAGGCATGCCTCTGTGTTGGCTCATAGACTTGATTGGTAGATAAGGTAGCCAATCACAGATCAAATTGTGCGTCTCAACCTAGTCATCTTTGTCTAAAGATGGAAGCATTCTCAAAGATATTGGCTTAAACTTCATTATTGTCTTGTCAATCAAGGCAGCAGAAAGCAAAGCACATTCAAAAACTAATGTATCTGTTAAACAACAGACAGTTAAAAATCCCAACTGAATTCATTTTGAATACACCACCCTAACTTGGAAATATATCACCGTTCCTTCACTGTTGCGGGGTCAAGATCCTGGAACTCCCTTCCTAACAGCACTGTGGGTGTACCTACATCACCTGTTCTGCAGCAGTTCAAGAAGGCAGCTCACCACCACCTTCTCAAGGGGAATTAGGGAGGGGCAATAAATGCTGGTCTTGCCAGCAATGCCAACAACCCATGAACGAATAAAAAACAACAGCTGCTCTAATGAAGAACAGAGGCCCAAGCTAATGCCCTGGGGACACGGGTTCAAATCCCACCATGGCAGCTGGTGGAATTTAATTCAACTAGTTAATAAAAAAAAAAATTCTGGAATTCAAAGTTAGGCTTGAATTTTACATTGGGCGGGAGGTCCTGGCCAGCAGACAAAAGGTTGGGGGCAAGCCCGCCTCCGCTGAGCCTGGGGAGCCACACCAGGATTTTATGCTCCCCGGGCTCCTAATTGGCCTTGGGCAGGACTTGCACCTCATTGAGGCAAGAAGTCCCGCCGAATGAAGCTGCCAGCCAATCAGCGGGCTGGCAGCTCTTAGTCCCAGCAGTACCATTGGGAGTAGTGGCCACTGCTGGGACTGCACCCAGCCAACGTCAGGATTGTGGATGTAATTGTTGGGGTCTCTCCGGGGACAATCAGTTGGGCCCCAGTGAGCCGGGGGGGGGGTAGATTGGGGGGTGAATTGTTTCAGTGTAGGCTGTTGGAGCTTCAGGAGGGCCACCTCCCCCCCCTCAACCCCAACTCACAAGGAGGCCGCCACGTTTTCCTCGGCGGTCTCCTGAGGGACCTCAGCCGCCCACCAGCTCCTAGTAAAATACCAGCGGCAGCAGAAGGAAGCCCTTAAGTGACTTGGCCTGGGGCGGGCAGGCCATTTCTTGCCACCGCCGCCCCTAGTAAAATTGCAGCAGGGGCGGGAAGGCGTAGGGAACAGCCTCCCACTCAATTTTATGAACCCCGCACGCGCCCTCCCTGCCACCATCCCTCTTCTGTAGGGGAGCGTAAAATTCCAGCCCTAGTCTCAGTAATGGTGCCATTAAACTATCATCAATTGTTGTAAAATCCTATCTTCACTAATGTTATTTAGAGAAGGAAATCTGCCGCCGTTACCTGGTCTGGCCTACATGTGATGTGATTCCAGACCCACTACAATGTAGTTGACTCTTAACTGCTCTCCGAAATGTCCTAGCAAGCCATTCAGTTGTCAAGGCAATTAGGGATGGCCAACAAATGCTTGCCCACATCCCGTGAAAGAATAAAAAAAGACAGAACACAACTCAACTTCAGCATCAAAAAGCATGAATTATCAATGGGCCCCGGAAAACAGCAATTTCCATGTACATGCTGGTGGTTTAAAGGTTAAAAAATACTTGGATATGACTTGAATTTACAAGGCTACAGACCAAGAGCCAGACAGTGGGATTAGGCTGGATTGCTCATTTTTGACTGGCACAGACATGATGGGACAAATGGCCTCTTTAAGTGCTGTAAGTTATCTATGTTTCAAAATGAGCAGTCCTGAATTGCCTGACAGGAGAGGCCACATGTCTGAAATGTGCAATAAGATGAAGCACATTGTCTTTGTGTAGGAACAAAAAAAAGGGAGAAAACACAACACTGGAGATCTGAAACAAAAGCAGACAGTGGTGCAAATAAAATGCCAAGTTGTAGGAGCCCAACAGAGGTCTCAACCTCACACACAGTTCAGAGTTCTAACGAAAGGTCACACAGACCTGAAACGTTAACTCTGTTCTGCTTGACCTGCTGAGTATTTACATCATTTTCTGTTTTTATTTCAAATTTCCAGAATCTGCTGTATTTTGCTTTTGTGTTGGAGAAATCTCAACCTTTCTCTTTGAGGAATGTCCCTCTGTAGGTTTTAAAAGCAAAATACTGCACTCAACGTTGAGTTCAACAATTTCAGAACATGACTGGCTTTTGCTATTTTATTTTTTAACCACATGCCTGTCTTAAACTTATTTTTCAGGTTTTTATTTTTGGATAGAGCTGTTCATTATTCTGCCATTAACACTCTCTGGCCTAATGCTTTGTCTTTTAATACAACTATCAGCACTCCCTTTGCCTTTATTCGGTGACATCTTTGTGATTTAACCTCTCCTGGCCTCTGCCCTATCACACACCTTCCCTTTTATTCTTCTAACCTCCCCCTCCCCCACTTTGACTTGCTCAAGGCTTATTACATTTCTAACCTTTGCCAGTTCTGATGAAAGGTCACAGACATGAATCGTTAACTCTGTTTCTCTCTCCACAGGTGCTGCCAAATCCTCTGTAGGTTGTGTTTAAGAGTTTGTATTCTTCAATAATGTGAACAGTGAGATTAAATTTGATACTCAAACATTTAGCTCCCAACCAACAGAGAGCACCAGCAGCTCCAGAGTAACATCTTCAGCTCTGGCCTGAGACCCTCTTGCTTTTTCCTATTCTTCCGGGATCGTCAGCAAGTAGGACCCGCCCATACGCTGCGTTGATTGGTGCTGCAGACAGAGGCCGGGCACTCGCGAGCTGTTTGATTGGTCAGCTGGGATGTCAATATTACCCGGTGCATTGTCAATGTAACAATTTAATGTCAGAAGGTTCCAACGTGTTGCCGAATGGAACAACAATGAGTTCCTTCCAGGGTCGGATGGATGAATATCCCAGCGCTTCTATTGACAGATTTGATAGAGATAATTTGTTGGCCAGGGCTTATTTCCTGTCGCACTGTCATAAAGGTGGGAATTAAGCTCCTCTTTTAAATGTATGTTGGGCACAGGAGGTAATTTGGAATGCAGTTTGTTCAGCTAGGTGTAGGTGTGGAGCAGGGAATTTTTTTTATTAACAAAACGAGCCGCATGCAAGTTTATTTAGTTTATCTTCACTGGCCTAACATTTTGAGGATAGGGTCACCAGAGTATAGTATGGAGAAGAATTGGGCTCCCTGTGAAGATTGGTTGTTGTGTGTTAATAGAGTTTAGACACAGCTCAGCCATTCAATCGTGGAACAAACCGAGGGGCTGAATGGCCGACCTTTGCTGCTGTTTTGTTTGTGTGTCCGTTTGCGCTTTGAATTGAACTGGCGTAGACCTGTCTTCAGTTTCTTCTGGTTTCGTGAGTACCTGTTAAGTAGTGTAACTCATTTATTGTTACTGTTATGAACTTCTGTAACTTGATACAAAATATTCTCTGGGATCACTTAATTATTTACTGTGGTTGGGCTGTTGAATTGTATATAACAATTTTGGCATTGAAGTTGCCTGGTTTATTTTGTTGGCATATAGCAAAATTGGTGAAAAATGCAATTTGGATTGATTTCCCGCACCACATGCTTTCCGAGTGAGTGTGCAGGTTATATTGTTTTAGGAACCGAATGGTCAGTGTTTTTACTTAATCCTTGTTCCCCAGTGTCAAGTCTGTTAGAATTGGCTTTTGAGACATTCGTAGAGCGCACAAAACTTATTCCTCTAAGTGCAAACGTATTGAACATTTCTAAAGCCTCTGAGCCGGGCTCTGCATGAACAATCAATATTGTGGTTTCTCCTCTTTTTCTTCAGCTTAGGCAATAGGTAAATTACTTTGAGTGTCACCAGTTTTCACTTTTACTGCCTTCCAAACTCAGGACCAGGTATTTTCAACTGCTCTTATTTTCTGTGTGAGGAGTCACTCTTCGTGTCACTCTTCTCCCCAATTAGAACATTGAGTTCAGCCCCCTTTCTAGTAGTTGATGTACAACCCAGGCTTATACTCTGGGAGGTGCCAACCTTTAAATGGAACATGGAATGTTAAAGGGCTTGTTTACCTATCTGATGGCTTGCCCTCTTATTGTTCATAGAATACTAAACATACCATTCAACCCATCAAATTTGATTTGGTGTTTCTCTGCCTTCTGATGTAGCCCTATTCTCCTCCTCATTTCCAATACAATTTAACATTTCCCTTTTACAAAGACCCATTTGCTTCTTGTGGACTTTGCTTTAACAATGATTTGTGGCAGAGAACTCCAAATTCTAACAACTTTCTGTGTAAAGATTTGTGTTTTTGAATATTTAATTCTTTTTTGTGATTGTCTTACATTTGTGTCCTGTTATTACTGTCTGTGCCATCAGTGGAAGCAATCTATCAGGGTCACCCCTTAATTGCAGCTCGAATGAAAGAAACCCTAATTTTCCAACTATCTCTTGATAACTGCAACCCCTTGTTGTATTGAAACTATGCTGCACTTTTTCCACTGACTTTTATACCTTGGCCTCACCCTTGCCTTTTATAATGGGATTCCCAAAACTGCACAGTATTCCAAATGCTGCCTGACTGAAACCTTGTCGACAAGCTATCATCAAAGACGTTATAGCAGGGCATTTAGAAAAATTCAAGGTAATCAGGCAGGGTCAACTTGTTCTTGTGAAAGGGAAATCGTGTTTAACCAATTTATTGGGATTCTTTGAGGGAGTTACATGTGCTGTGAATAAAGGGAAACTGGTGGATGTATTGTACTTAGATTTCATGAAGGCATTTGATAAGGTGCCACATCAAACGTTACTGCAGAAAATAAAAGCACATGGTGTAGGGGTTAACATATTGGCATGGAAATAAGATTGGTAAGCTAACAGGAAACAGAGAGTAGGCATAAATGGGTCATTTTTTGGTTGGCAAGATGTAATGAGTGGTGTGCCACAGGGATCAGTGCTGAGGCCTCAACATTTTACAATTTATATAAATGACTTAGATGAAGGGACTGAAGGTATGGTTGCTAAATTTGCTGATTACAAACCGATAGAGTCATAGAGTTATACAGCACAGAAACAGGCCCTTCGGCCCATCGTGTCTGTGCCGGCCATCAAGCACCTATCTATTCTAATCCCATTTTCCAGCACTTGGCCCGTAGCCTTGTATGCTATGGCGTTTCGAGTACTCATCTAAATATTTCTTAAAAGGTTGTGAGGGTTCCTGCCACTACCATCGCTTCAGACAGTGTGTTCCAAATTCCAACCACCCTCTGGGTGAAAAATTTTTCCTCAAATCTCCTCTAAACCTCTTGCCCCTTACCTAAATCTATGCCCCCTGGTTATTGACCACTAAGCTAAGGGCAACAGTTTCTTCCTATCTAACCAATCAATGCCCCTCATAATGTTGTCTACTTCAATCAGGTCCTCCACCAGCCTTGTCTGTTCTAAGGAAAACAACCCAGCCTATCCAGTCTCTTCATAGCTGAAACGCTCCAGCCCAGGCAACATCCTGGTGAATCTCCTCTGCACCCTCTCCAGTTCAATCACATCCTCCCTATAGTGTGGTGACCAGAACTGTACACAGTACTCCAGCTGTGGCCTAACTAGCGTATTATAAACCTCCACCATAACCTCCCTGCTCTTGTATTCTTTGCCTTGGCTAATAAAGGTAAGTATCCCATATGTCTTCCTAACCACCTTATCTACCTGTGCTGTTGCCTTCAGCGATCTATGGACAAGTACACCACGGTCCCTCTGACCCTCTGTACTTCCTAAGGTCCTACCATCTATTGTATATTCCCTTGCCTTGTTAGCCCTCCCAAAATGCATCACCTCACACTTCTCAGGATTAAATTCCATTTGCCACTGCTCCGCCCATCTTACCAGCCCATCTATATCGTCCTGTAATCTAAGGCTTTCCTCCTCACTATTTACGACACCACCAATTTTTGTGTCACCCGTGAACTTACTGATCATACCTCCTATATTCACATCTAAATCATTAATGTACACTACAAACAGCAAGGGTCCCAGCACTGATCCGTGTGGTACACCACTGGTCACAGGCTTCCACTCGCAGAAACAACCCTCAACCATCACCCTCTGTCTCCTGCCACTAAGCCAATTTTGGACCCAATTTGCCAAATGCCCTGGATCCCATAGGCTCTCACCACCTTAACCAATCTCCCATGCGGGACCTTATCAAAAGCATCAAAAGATAAGTAGGAAAGTACATTGTGAAGAAGACATAAGGAGACTACAAAGGGATATAGATAGGTTAAGTGAGTGGGCAAAGACCTGGCAAATGGAATATAATGTGGGAAAGTGTGAAATTCTCCATTTTGGCAGGAAGAATAAAAAAGAAGCATATTATCAAAATGGTGAGAGATTGCAGAGCTCTGAGATGCAGAGGGATCTGTGTGTCCTAGTGTATGAATCGCAAAAGGTTAGTATGCAGGTACAGCAAGTAATTAGGAAAGCTAATAGAATGTTATCATTTATCACGAGGGGAATTGAATACCAAAGTAGGGAGGTTATGCTTCATCTGTACAGGGCATTGGTGAGACCACATCTGGAGTACTGTGTACAGTACTGGTCTCCTTATTTAAGGAAGGATGTAAATGCGTTGGAGGCAGTACAGAGAAGGTTTACTAGACTAATACCTGGAATGGGCAGGCTCTCTTAAGAGGAAAGATTGGACAGGCGAGGCTTGTATCTGCTGGAATTTAGAAGAGTAAGAGTCCACTTGATTGAAACATATAAGATCCTGAGGGATCTTGACAGGGTGGATATGGAAAGGATGTTTCCCCTTGTGGGAGAATATCGAACTAGGGGTCACTGTTTAAAAATAAGGGGTCGCCCATTTAAGACAGAGATGAGGAGAAATCTTTTCTCTGAGGGTTGTGAGTCTTTGGAATTTTCTTCCTCAAAAGGAGGTGGAAGCAGAGTCTTTGAATATTTTTAAGGCAGAGGTAGATAGATTCTTGATAAGCAAGGGGGTGAAAGGTTATCGGGGGTAGGTGGAAATGTGGAGTAATCAGTTTAGCCATGAACTTATTGGATGGTGGAGCAGGCTTGAGGGGCAGAATGGCCTACTCCTGCTCCTAATTCGTATGTTCATATGTAACATTGCCTCTTTGCTGATTTATTCTGTGCCTTTGGAGACAAAGCCAAGATTTCTTTATGGCCTCATCTGCTGACACTGCCAGCTTTAAGGGTGCAGTAATATTCTAGGTATTGTACTAAACTGGTTACCAAGAGATTGAGTTTAAATCCTGGCAAGTTATGAAATGGAATTTGATAAATGCTGGTAATTTGTGGATTAGTACCAGAAACAATGATGTTTGGTTTAATAGCATCCTTTCGAGAAGAGAACCTGTCACTGCTATCTGGTCTACTAGTCTGCATTACACGGTTGGCTGTTAATGCCCTCAGATGTGGCCTAGCAAGTCACTTAGTTGTGCAAACAATCCTCTTCAAGAGAATCTAACCACCTCCATTTGACATTTGATGGCATTATCATCACTGAATCTCTCACCATCAACATCCTGGGAATCACCTTTGACCAGAAACTCACCAAGGCTTCTTCGATAGCGCCTTCCAAACCTACTATCTAGAAGGACAAGGACAGCAGATGCATGGGAACACCACCACCTGCAAGTTCCCCTCCAAGCCACACACCATCCTGACTTGGAACTATATCGCCGTTCCTTCACTGTCACTGGATCAAAATCCTGGAACTCCCTTCCTGACAGCACTGTGGGTGTACCTACCTGACAAGAGCTGCAGCAGTTCAAAAAAGCAGCTTATTAACACCCTCAAGGGAAATTAGAGATGGGCAACAAATGCTGGCCTAGCCAACAATGCACACATCCTATGAATGAGTTTTAAAAGAAAAAGCTTGGGGTACCTCGGGATGGGAGGTAAATGTGGTAGTGCATTGAGAACAAATTTAGGGAATCTTCCACTTGCTTGTCAGTACACTATCTTCTATTTAAGATTCTTTAACTTTATCTATTACTTCAAAAAGAACATTGAAGACATTCTCCCTCATCCAAACTACCAAAAACAGATTAACTGTTTTGGGGATTGTTACGGTCTAGTATGAGGGAGGCGGTGGTGCAGTGGTATTGTCACAGGACTAGTAACCTAGAGACCCAGGGCATTCGAATCCCACCAGGGCAGATGTTGGAATTTGAATTCAATTAGTAACAAAAATCTGGAATTAAATGCTAGTCCAATGATGGCCATGAAACCATTGTCGATTGCTGTAAAAAAAAAAAAAATCAATCTGGTTCACAAATGTCCTTTAGGGAAGGAAATCTGCTGTCCTTACCCAATCTGGCCTACATGTGACTCCAGATCCACAGCAATGTGGTTGACTCTTATCAGCTCTCTGAAATGGCCGAGCAAGCCACTCAGTTGTACCTAACCCCTAAAAGGTCAATAAGGAATGAAACTGGACGGACCACCCAGCATGGACCTCGGAACCGGAAACTACAACAACAAACCCAGCCCTGTCAAACCTGCAAAGTCCTCCTTACTAATATCTGGGGGCTTGTGACAAAGTTGGAAGAGCTACCCACAGACTAGTCAATAGTCTTAGTCATACTCACCGAATCATGCCTTACAGACAATGTCCCAGATACAGCCATCACCATCCCTGGGTATGTCCTGTCCCACAAGCAGGACAGACCCAGCAGAGGTGGTGGCACAGTGGTATACAGTCAGGAGGGAGTTGCCCTGGGAGTCCTCAACATCGACTCCGGACCCCATGAAGTCTCATGGCATCAGGTCAAACGTGGGCATGGAAACCTCCTGCTGACTACCACGTACTGCATCTCCCTCAGTACTCCTCCATGTTGAACACCACTTGGAGAAAGCACTGAGGGTGGCAAAGACAGAATGTACTCTGGGTGGGGGATTTCACCAAGAGTGGCTCAGTAGCACCACTACTGACCGAACTGGCCGAGTCCTAAAGGACATAGCTGCTAGACTGGGTATGCGGCAGGTGGTGAGGGAACCAACAAGAGGGGAAAAACATACTTGACCTCATCCTCACCAATTTGCCTGCTGCAGATGCTTCTGTCCAAGACAGTATTGGTAGGAGTGACCACTATGCAGTCCTTTTGGAAACAAAGTCCCGTCTTCACATTGAGGATACCCTCCATCGTGTTGTGTGGCACTACCACCATACTAAATGGGATAGATTTCAAACAAATCTAGCAACTCAAAACTGGGCATCCATGAGGTGCTGTGGGCCATCAGCAGCAGCAGAACTGTACTCAACCACAATCTGTAACCTCATGGCCCAGCATATCTCCCACTTTACCATTACCATCAAGCTGAGGAATGAACCCTGGTTCAATGAAGAGTGCAGGAGGGCATACCAGGAGCAGCACCAGCCATAGCTCAAAATGTGGTGTCAATTTGGTGAAGCTACAGCACAGGACTATCTGTGTGCCAAACAGCATAAGCAGCATGCGATAGACAGAGCTAAGCGATCCCACAACCAACAGATCAGATCTAAGCTGTGCAGTCCTACCACATTCAGTCATGAATGGTGGTGGACAATTAAACAACTAACTGGAGGAGGTGGCTCCACAAATATCCCCCATCCTCAGTGATGGGGGAGCCCAGCACATCAGTGCAAAAGATAAGGCTGAAGTATTTGCAACAATCTTCAGCCAGAAGTGCCGAGTGGATGATCCATCTCGGCCCCCTCCTGAAGTCCCCAGCATCACAGATGCCAGACTTCAGCCAATTCGATTCACTCTGCGTGATATCAAGAAACGACTGAAGGCACTGGATACTGCAAAGGCTAAGAGTCCTGACAACATTCCGGCAATAGTACTGAAGTCCTGTGCTCCAGAACTTGCAGCACGCCTAGCCATGCTGTTCCAGTACAGTTACAACACTGGCATCTACCTGGCAATGGGGAAAATTGCCCAGGTATGTCCTGTACACAAAAATCAGGACAAATCAAATCCGGCCAATCAGTCTACTCTCAATCAGTAAAGTGATGGAAGGTGTCACTGACAGTGCTATCAAGTGGCACTTGCTTAGCAATAACCTGCTCAGTAACGCTCAGTTTGTACTCCGCCAGGGCCACTCGGCTCCTGCCCTCATTACAGCCTTGGTTCAAACATGGACAAAAGAGCTGAACTCAACAGGTGAGGTGAGAGTGACTGCCCTTGACATCAAGGCAGCATTTGACCGAGTATGGCATCAAGGAGTGCTAGCAAAACTGGAATCAATGGGAATCGGGGAAAACTCTCCACTGGTTGGAATCGTACCAATCCTACCGCAAAGGAAGATGGATGTGGTTGTTGGAGGCCAATCATCTCAGCTCCAGGACATCATTGTAGGAGTTCCTCAGGGTAGTGTCCTAGGCCCAACCATCTTCAGCTGCTTCATCAATGACCTTCCTTCAATCATTAGGTCAGAAGTGGGGATGTTCGCTGATGATTGCACAATGTTCAGCACCATTCGTATCTCAGATACTGAAGCAGTCCATGTAGAAATGCAGCAAGACCTGGACAACATCCAGGCTTGGGCTGATAAATGGCAAGTAACGTTTGAGTCACACAAGGGCAGGGCAATGACCAATTCCAACAAGAGAGAATCTAACCATCTCCCCTTGACATTCAATGGCATTATGATCGCTGAATCCCCCACTATCAACATCCTGGGGGTTACCATTGACCAGAAAATTAATGAAATAAATAATTACCCGCTCCCGCAGTCCATTCCGGTGCCATATTTGAGCCAATAGCCGGCACTGCCGATCAGTGATGTAAGGCGGAACACTGGTGGGGAGGGGGAAGCAAGTAGGTTTCTCAGTGCAGGGGTGGGGGGGGCCAGGGGAGTGGGGTGAAACTAATTTCATTGGTCTAGGGGTTTGTGGGAAGGGTTAAAGATTAAAGTTCATGAACTTTGAGGTGGGGGAAGGTCAGTTGCACAAGTTAATTTGGGGCGGGATAGTGAAATGAATGAATTGCTGGTCATGGGGGTTGGGTGTGAAAGAGGGGCTAGAAACATTTATTAAGCTTTTTAAGTGTAAGCCTCGATTTCTTTAAAAATTCTAATTAAATGTAAGGGCTTGAAGCCCTTTAAAAATGGCATCGGCGCCTGCACAATGGTGCTTGACATTGTTGCCGGGCAAACCGCCCACCCCCTCCATGCCATCGGGGCCTGGGGGTCGGGTACGGGGGGGGAGTTGTGATTTATCCCGGTCATTTAAATGAGCCGCTGCATTTCCTTCAATCATAAGGTCAGAAGTGGGGATGTTCACTGATGATTTCACAATGTTCAGCACCATTCGTGACTCCTCAGATACTGAAGCAGTCCGTGTAGAAATGCAGCAAGACCTGGACAATATCCAGGCTTGGGCTGATGTGTGGCGCCAATATTACTTGCCATTTAAGTGCCAGGCACTGACCATCTCCAACAAGAGAGAATCTAACCATCTCCCCTTCACATTCAATGGCATTACGATCACTGAATCCCTCATAATCAACATCCTGGGGGTTACCATTGACCAGAAACTGAACTGGAGTAGCCATATAAATACTGTGGCTACAAGAGCAGGTCAGAGGCTAGGAATCCTGAGGCGAGTAACTCACCTCCTGACTCCCCAAAGCCTGTCCACCATCTACAAGGCACAAGTCAAGAGTGTGATGGAATACTCTCCACTTGGCTGGATGAGTGCAGCTCCAACAACACTCAGGTCGACATCATGCAGAACAATGCAACTCGCTTGATTGGCACCCCATCTACAAACATTCACTCCCTCCACCACCGACGCACAGTGGCAGCAGTGTGTACCATCTACAAGAGGCACTGCAGCAACGCACTAAGGTTCCTTAGACAGCACCTTCCAAACCCGCGACCTCTACCAACTAGAAGAACAAGGGCAGCAAATGCATGGAAACATCTTTCAGCTGCAAGTTCCCCTCCAAGTCACACACCATCCTGACTTGGAACTATATCACCGTTCCTTCACTGTCACTGGGTTAAAATCCTGGAACTCCCTCCCTAATAGCACTGTGGGTGTACTTGCCCCACATGGACTGCAGCAGTTCAAGGAGGTAGCTCATCACCACCTTCTCCAGGGCAATTAAGGATGAGCAATAAATGCAGGCCTGGCCAGCGACACCCACATCCCATGAAACAAATTTTTTTTTTTTTAAGAAGTGAGGAGGGGTTGAAGGGCTTCCCTCTTTTCCCCCTCCTTGCTTGACCACAACAGGTTTAATTCTTTTTTAAAGTAGATGTACTGACCAATTCATTAGGTGTTTAATTGGTTCATGTTATGATCATAGCATGTAAGTAATCGGACAGGTTTTCTTGAGCTTAACAAATAAAGAGGTTAACTTTATTGTTGCAACTAGGTGAGAAAGGTGTCTGAGGTCCCTCTCAGTCTTCACCTGGTCTTACCGTAACAGGCTTTAATTTTAAAGATACCATGTTTTTAGCTCCCCCTTGTTCACTGCTCTTCAATTCCAAAGCAAAGAAACCAGCACAAACAGGTTTTCTTAGGTTTAAAATAAGTTGAAATTTATTAAACTTAAACTCTAATTCAGTTGACGCCTGTGGATACATGTCGCGCCCACGCGAGCATGCACACGCGATACACACATGCAAATAGAGACAGAAAAGAGCAGAAGAAAAATAAAATGGAAAAGTTTGAGGCAATATCTGAAGAGTTTTTGTTGCAGTTCTTCGAGCTCACTGTAGAGTCCTTGATTGTAGGTAGATCTTGCTTTTCATTGGGGCCCAGTATTCTTCTTAAACCTTGTTCACTGTAGGAGACTTTTCTCTCTTGGGGTTCATGTGTCTTCAGTGGATTCAGAGGCTTGTGAGAAAGAGATGGGAGCAGACAGGAGAGATCTTCTCAGTCCAGGAGCAAACAGTCTTTCTGAGTTCAAACTCTCTCTAGCTAGTTCAAAAGACCCTGAAACAGCCAGTTAGTCATGTGACCAGCTGGTCTAACCAGTCCTGGATTGTATCACCTTGGCAGTCTCTGGAATGCTGCTCTTACACACAATACCTGGTGATCAAGGTCCATTGTGGGTTGAATGTGTCAGGGAATGGTCCCTTGTCCTTCCATTCACCCTCTATTAATATGCAAATGTTTTTCATCCAAGTCTGGCAGCCCTTGTAACAGGCCTTTTTCTTCCCAGCAACAATTTGAAATTTAATGTCCATATGGTGAAATGAATATGCCTGATTCTTGGCAGGTGGGGGCCCAGCATGACAGTACTTAACCCGAACTAATAAAAAAAAGTGTTAGATACGCGCACATACAAATTGGAGGTACTGACACACATAACTAGGTTACAGAGTTGAGTTAGAGTCCATAGAAGAAAAGTATACAGTCACTTGGGTTTGGTGATTCAGCTGGCTTCTAGATGAATTCAGTGGTCCCGAGGCTTTTAGTTTGAAGAGATAGATGACTGATTCGGTGGGTCACTTGGATACAGCACTGCAGACGATTTCCTCCAGTGGGGTTTCTGATTGTAGCTGGAGTATGCAAAGGTGGTCAGTCAACAGGCAGGATTTGACACTTGCAAGCTGAAAAGGGGAGAGAGGAGGGACCCCCACTTGGGTCTGCATGTGTCAGAGTCCAGATGCTTCTCCTTGCTGCTGCAGAGAAATGCAAGCTTAAAACCACAGATGGGGAGGGGCTTGTCGCATGACAGTCACTCAGTGATTTGAGCATCGTAGTTGGCAGTATTTCTTCTTGCTAAAAGAAGAAGAACAGGCAGTTCCCTTAAACTTCCTGGGTCTTGGTTCTTGCTGGGATAAGCAGACATTTCATCTCCCACCTCAGGCCTTGCAATGTTGGATACAGTGTTGCAAATTAGGTGGTCTTAAGTTGCTAGCAAAGTCATCTTTTATCTGTTCCTTTTTAAAATTTCTTTTAAAAATGTATATAAATTCAGATCTCCAGTCAGAGGATTAAAGAAAATTATCATTCAACAAAGCATATTGGCATGACAGGATTTAGTGCACAAAATTGTTGCTGGCCCAACGGTGCCCAGCACTTTCTGCATTTCAAAGTACATTAACCACTTTGGAATGATGGAGAATTGTGATGAGGCATTTGTTTCTTTCTTGATATTTCATCAGTGACTTTTAACTTCAGAGAATGTGAATTCTTGCATTCTTTACTATATTACATATGTCTCTTTAAAAGATGCTGGCTGTGCATTTGTGGGGTTTCTCCCAGTTTCACACCATAATCTAAGCAGGAGGCTGGCAGAATTCCTAAAGGAAATGGCTGAACAGCCTTTCACTCCATTTCTCTGGGAATTTCCCCATCAGTCTCTTATAACAAAAGGCCAGCGTAGTTCCCATGGAATTTCATGGCTACTGTCTTTCCAAACTCTATCAACAACTGTCAATTCTCTTTGGTTCAGAGTCAGAGTCATTTACGGCACACAAGTAGGCCATTCGGCCGTTTGAGTCCATGCTGGCTCTCCAGGGAGCTATGCAGTCAGTCCCACTCCCTGGCTCGATCCCTGTAGCCCTTGTTCGTGGAATGTAAGTGTTGCTAGTTAGGCTAGCATTTATTGCCCATCTTTAACTGCCCTTGATAAGGTGGTGGTGAGCCACCTTCTTGAACTGTTGCAGTCAATGTGATGTAGCTATACCTACAGTGCTGTTATTAAGTTTCAGGATTTTGGCCCAGCAACAGTGAAGAAACTGCGATATAGTTCCAAATCAGGCTGGTTTGTGACTTGGTAGGAAATTTGCAGGTGGTGGTGTTCCCATGTGTCTGCTGCCCTTGTCCTTTTAGATGCTGGGCCTGCAGGTTTGGAAGGTGCTGTCGAAGGAGCCTTGGTGAGTTGCTGCAGTGCATCTTGCAGATGGTACACACTGCTGCCACTGTGGGCTGGTGGTGGGGGGGACTGAATGTTGAAGGTGGTGGATGGGGTGCCGATCAAGTGGACTGCTTTGTTTTGGATGGTGTGGAGCTTCCTGAGTGTTGTTGGAGCTGCACTCATCCAAGCAAGTGGAGAGTAGGCCATTACATTCCTGGCTTGTACCTTGTAGATGCTGGACAGGCTTTGGGGAGTCAGGAGGTGAGGTACTATGCAGAATTCCCAGCCTCTGACCTGCTCTTGTAGCCAAGGTATTTATATGGCTGGTCCACAGCTTCTAGGATGTTGATCATTGTCTGCTCCCATTTCTCTCTTTAACTACTTTGTAATTGACTGCTAAAGAAGTGCCCAACATTGGCTCGGGTGGCATTCCTAAATTTCTTGCCCCTGCTTGCAGTGAAGTTTTCCTCCTTGCCAACTCTACTGTCATTGAAATTTGTACTACCAAAGGAAAAAAAACGAAGTCTCCCTTTCATGTAAATTGCAGTATTTTGGTTACTGATTCACTGTTTAACAAGCTACTGTAGGAATGCTTACTATGGTGAAAATACTGCTTTAATACGTTTTCTTTATTCCTTCACGGGATGTGGGTGTCGCTGCCAAGGCCCATCCCTAATTACCCTTGAGAAGGTGGTGGTGAACCACTGTCTTGAATACAACTGAGTGGCTTGCTAGGCCATTTCAGAGGGCAATTATAAGTCAACCACATTGTTGTGTGTTTGTGTCTGGAGTCACATACAGGCCAGATCAGGTAAGGACAGCAGATTTCTTGCCCTAAAGGGCATTAGCAAACCAGTTGGACATTTTATGACAATCGGGTAGTTTCATGGTCACCATTACTGATACTAGCTTTTTGATTCAGATTTATTTAATTAACTGAATTTAAATTCCCCAGCTGCTGTGGTGATATTTAACTCATGCCTCTGGATTACTAGCCCAGTAACATAACCACTCGGCTACCTTTTGACAGATTAGGTGTTGCGCCTAATCTATTCTAACAGATAAATTATACATTTATTATTCTGATCCTTAACATATGAATAATTATTATCCAAGATGATAAAACTAAAAGTATTCCCACTCTTCTAAAAAGCTCCGTGACAAAGTGTGAACTGCCTGAATTAAATTCTAGGGCTAATGACTCAACACTAAGTGCACTAGAGATCACATATATACAGAAACACTTCCTGCGCAACTCCAATGAATTACAACCTGGAAGAAAAATTTAGAGGCCATCATTTTCAAAGTATCTAGTGTGGGGGGAGGAGAACAATAAAGGAAAGTTGCAGATGCTTTTTAACACTAAAAGACTCCGTTAATGATGTACACTTTTGTTCAAAATACTTTATTTTGAATAGGAGCAATAATGCAATCAGTTGGACAAAGGATTTGCTGAATAACAGGATTTCCAACTATTTTGCAGACCACATGAAAGGATTAAGAGCTCCTGCCTTGAAAAGACGATTGGAATGCAGGTACTGATCCGACTTCATTTTTTCTTAAATGATCTTTGCAGGAAATGTCTGCTTTGTGTTTCAAGTGGCAAGATACATACATAATCCAGGTACTTCAGTTAGGTTCCGTCTGTTCTCTCACTCTGAAGAATCGTATTATAATTTATGATCTAGAAGTTTGATTTACAGCGTTGAAAATAAAACAATCCATCAGAAAAATTCAATGTTCCACCATCTAGAACTTTAATGCTGCTTTGAAACTCAGCCGGTTTATTTATTTTTTTTAAATGCCCATTGTTTAGTCAACTAGGTGGTAGAGATAAGATCCTGAGTTGATGTCCAGTAAGTAAAAAATATTTAAATGCAGACAAGTTACATCCTCATCTGTTCCCCTTGTGAATGCACTATACTCTTCGGGGTTCTCCATGCTAGAATACAAGATTTTGTATTGATTAAATCATAAGGCTTAGTGGAAGAGTTCAATGTACTGGAGATGACAATGACTAGAATAATGTTTCATCCCACATTCTTCCAGGATTGTCACTGTTATCCACACACTGCTTCTACTTTGCTGATGAACAACATCCCTCCCCTTCACAGGAATGACACAACTCTCTCAAACATTCTTTCTGTTCCACCTGGTATTTTAATGTGAGGTTTCAGTTGAAATGCACAATACAACTTTATGGAAAGGAAATTTAAACTGTTGTCTTCCTGACTCTTTTGATTCTTTGCCACACCTGTCTCTTATAATTTGTGTGAATCCCTTTGCTGCTTTTCTTCTAGCTCCTTGGTACTGTTACTAGTTCCCCGAAAGAAAACTGGCCTTTTTAACAAAAAAGAGAAAAATACTGGAAATACTCAGCAGGTCTGGCAGCATCTATGGAGAGAGAAACAGAGTTAACATTTCAGGTCATGATTTTTCATCAGAACTGGCCCTTTTAAACCTATTTTTCTCCTCTACTTGTCTCTGTGATCTATTTTTTTTTTAAATGGACAATCTGTGCTTTGCTCTATTCTGTTCTACAATTGTGACTGACATCAAGTTTTGACTGTGTCAGATCTTCTTTCTAGATTCTGATTAAGACCCCTGGCCTTGGTGATATAGTTCTCATGATCCTTAATCTGTACAAACTTAACCTGTTCTCTGTGCTATGGTCTCTCTTCAATCTTTTAGTCTTAGTTCATTAGACACTTGATTGTTTGTTTTCATTTTAACCCTGAGAAAATGATGCCTCTTTCCCTTCTAATAAGTACCCTTACCAGCAAGTTTTAGAGTGTGGAAGCTGTTGACTCTCAAATTACATAGCAACTTGAATATTTTAGCCTAATCCAAAGTTGCCCATGTATTTGTTGACTTGGCCATTCTATCTTGTTGCTTATGTTGTGACTTTCGAAACTCTGGCTTGGACAGGGTTTGGCAGAGTGCTGATCTAATCCAGTTGTTATCATATGGTCTCTCAATGAGGTTATTTCAGAGCTTAGATCCTAAGTGTCTAAAGACATGATCGCCAATGGTGGGGCAATGAAGATTGGAGATCTGCAAGAGGCCAGAATTAGAGAAGCACAGAGATCTCTGGAGGGTTGTAGGGCAGGAAGAGAGTAGAGATAGGGAGAGTGAGACCAGGGAGGGATTTGAAAACAAGGACCAGAATTTTAAAATTGAGGGGCATGGTCAGTCCGGGAGCCAATGTAGGCCAGCGAGCTCAGGGGTGATGAGTGAACGACACCTGGTGCGAGTTAGGTTCTCATCCTCCACTTTGGATTCCCACCTTCATAGATACCAGTCTTCAACCAATTCGATGCATGTGACATCATGAAATGGCTGAGCACACGGGACACGGTGAATTCTATAAACCCCAGCAATATCTCGGCTGTCATGCTAAAGACTCATGCTGCCAAACTTGCCAGGCCCTTCGCCAAGCAGTTCCAGCACAGATACAACACTGGCATCTACCGGGCAATGTGGAAAGTTGCCCACCACACGGTTACAAAGCACTAGTAAAGAATGTGATTGGATACTGTCCACTTGCTTGGATGGGTGCTGTTGCAGCAACTTTCAAAAAGCTTGACATCATCAAGAATAAAGCAGTCTGCCTCATCAATTAGCCTAAACATTCACCCTCTCCACGTCTGGCACACCATGGCTGTAGTGCGTGCAATCTCCAGAATACATTGCAGCAACTCTTAAGCCTATGACCTCCAGTGCTTAGAAGGACCAGGGCAGCAGGTGCTTGGGAACCCCAGACCCCCAAGTTGCACACCATCCTGATTTATATCGCCATTCCTTCAAATTTGCCAAGTCAAGATCGGGGAAATCACCCTCTTCCCCCCCCCCCCCCCCCCCCCCCCTCCCCCAACCTAGCAGCACTGTGGGAGTCCCTTCACCACATGACTGCAACAATTCAAGAAGGCAGCTCACCACCACCTTCTCAAGTAGATCTAGAAATTAAAAAGAAAAAAAAATTAATTTAGAAAATAAATTCAGGCCTTTCCAGTGACACCCCCAAAAAAGTTGTCTAATCACTGTGCGCTGTCAATCTAGATGGGGCCCTGTATTTTATGGATCCTGGTCCTTCACTTGGGTTTCTCAATTTAACACCAAAAAACAATTGGTTGAAAAATCTAGTCGCCACCCCCCCCCTTCCACATTTCTGTACATTTCAGCAGAAACGAGAGGGAGATGTAATCTGAGAACAAGAGGGCACAGATTTAAAGTAATTGGTAAAAGAAGCAAAAGTGACATGAGGAAAAACTTTTTCACACAGCAAGTGGTTAAGGTCTGGAATGCGCTGCCTGAGAGTGTGGTGGAGACAGGTTCAATCGAAGCAGTCAAGAGGGAATTAGATTGTTATATGAAAAGGAAGAATGTGCGAGGTTACGGGGAGAAGGCGGGGAATAACACTAGGTGAATTGCTCATTTGGAGAGCTGGTGCAGACACGATGGGCCGAATGGCCTCCTTCTGCACTGTAACAATTCTGTGATTCTGAGAGAAATCCTCTTGGTTGATGTCACTGGAACATTGTTATTCACTGCTGTAAAAGGCATCATGTATAAATAATACTTTGGTTGTTTTAAAAAATGTTTTCAATCTCCTATCTACATACAAAGACAAACCATTCATTCATAATTCTCTGCAGTTTCCTTTTACTCTAAGCTATTTTGAATTTGACAGTGGTTCTGGCCTGTGGAGCACATTGATAGTACTTGTCACTGAACTGTTTTTGTTGAATTCTTAACTGGCACTTTGCAGGTGCACTGCAGGATTATTAATGGGCTATGTGGTGTTTATGTTGATCTGCCCAGTGAAACTGAGCTAATCAGTCCTTCATGACCTTTCTACAATAATCTATGTGTAATAAAATGAAGATTCTCCACAAATGAGAATCCTTTTCCATCCTGATCACCCCGCCATAAAAGTGTAAATAAAACTTAAACAATCTAATTATAGTCACTCTCCCTGCAGGCTAACTGAATAGCTGAGTACTGTAGATTAGGAAGCTTTGGGGTTTATCCCTTATTGAATCATTTGCTCTTGGCTTGGCAGAGGTAAACAGCAGTACAGTTGAACTTTGTACCCCTGGATTAGGAAGCAGTAAGTAAGTCAGAGTTCCTTATGCTGTCTAGCACCTTCAGCTGACAGTGAACCTGTGAAATCATTGGACAAGGACAATTTCAGGCTTTAGTGTGGCCCCATAACCTGCTAGCACTGAGGCTGAAGTCTGCCGATATTGGCTGTTAACCTTTTTTATCGTGCTGAACAATTAATTATCTTTTCCCCTTCATTACAGTTTGAAACTGAAGCTTTATTGTTCCCCAGTCACAAAGGAGATTCTGCTAACAAGTAGCAAGTACAAATTCTGGGAGAATTATATTGTAAGTTCTTTATATTTAAATTGTTCTTCCAATTTTCTCACCGCCTTTGCTGAACCTGCTGACTCATGAGTATTGGCCACTTTGCCAAGCGTCTGTTCTTTGTATGATGTGAGACTGTATGGTAGGCTATTTGACTGAAGTGTGCATCATAGTTAACCCTCATCTGTCCTCACTACAGGCACTCCTGTCCAGGAAGAAACATTGGCAAACAGTCACCAGAGGGAATGCTAGCTGTTTCTTTTAACCCCGCCCTCACTTCTTAACTTGGCATATTTAGGCCAGTTGTTGTGCCCTGCTGCACATCTCTGCTGATATTGACTTAGCGAGCTGCTGGTCAATAGGATTCAATTCCACACTGGGTATCCATTAGCCACTGCCTCATATGTCCCATAAATTGTACCTCCGACCATTATGAGTGATTTTTGGTCAATGAACTGACTGGCACGTTTTGTTTTCACATCAGAATGAGGAGGCATTCATGCTGGGGAATGATGCACCCAGTGTCAGGATCAAGCATTGACTCTGCCCCAATCTCTCGAGCTCCATCTACATGATTGTGTTATCCATTTCCACCTCCCCCACCTCATTCTCTGAGTGAGAAAGTGAGATTCCCAATTGGTGCTGATTTGGGTCAATTTTGTTCAGTGGGTACATGCCAGTTATAAACTGGGTAAGCAAGTGCCTATGGTTGTGTTACCATATAGGCTCTTGCAGATCTGTGGCAGAGAAAGAAGTTTTTCATCCTGTCATTGTGGGCCGTAATGGAACCCAGATGTAAGGGGAGTGCTTTGCATCACTGAGTGTCCCTGTGAGTTGCCTTTGAACATTATAACAAGCTTGGTGTATATTTAATATCCAATAGCAATGAATCATAAGTTTTAAGAATAGAGGATATATGTTTCTATTTTGTATTATGATAAGATTCAGTTTGATTTAAAGAAAATA